>NW_026057577.1:67608967-67841565 GCF_023721935.1 Panthera uncia
TCTCTCTCTGCCCCTCCCCAGTTCATGCTCTGTCTCTCTCTGTCCCAAAAATAAAATAAAAAACGTTGAAAAAAAAATTTTTTTTTTAATGTTTATTTATTTTTGAGAGAGAGAGAGAGAGAGAAATAGAGTGTGAGCAGGGGAGAGGCGAAGAGAGAGGGAGACAGAGAATCTGAAATAGGCTTCTGGCTCTGAGCTATCAGCACAGAGCCTGACACAGGGCTCAAACTCACAAACTGTGAGATCATGACTTGAGCCGAAGTCAGATGCTTAAACCACTGAGCCACCCAGGCGCCTCAAGTCTAGCTTTAATGCTGAGAGAATAAGCCTGATCTGAACAACCCAAATTAAAAATGTTAAACATGGATTACTGCATATACTTAGTTTGAGGACTTTCTGTCACATTTTCATCTACTTACAAAAATGGTGATTTGGGAGCTCCTGATGGCTCAGTAAGTAGAGCGTGTGACTCCTGATCTCAGGGTTGTGAGTCTAAGCCCCACACCAGGCAGGGAGCCTACTTAAAACAAGTATTTTTTTTTTAATGGAAATTTGGGAATCAGGTAGATCAATTCAAAATTTGTCATTTACTAGATGTCTAACTGTAGAAAAGTTAGTCTCATTTTCTTCATTACAAATAAGGATAGTAATAGCTTACAATATTGCGAAAAGCAATATATAAAAGATGTGCCTGCATTCATATAAAATACACTGTCAAAATTGTAACCAGAAATGGAATGTGAGAAAAGTAAATGATAATGTTCCATGTCACTGCATCTACAAGAGTTTTGCTAAATAATGAGAACAATAATAACAAAATTATAGAAATCCTGAATTATGCTTGGCAATATATTTCTATCATTTTTGTATATGATTTTATCTTTATTTCTCCTCAGGTTAGGTTGACACAGAAGTTTTACCACTTTCAGGATGCCTAATAATTTCCACCCATGACTTAATTGTACTTAATTGATGAGACACATTTATTAAGACTAGTAATAGCATTTTCATTTTTCTGTTTCCATAATGCAGTCAGAAAAAAATATAATAAAATATTCAAATCATTGCACAAATTGCCAAAGACAGCAATAGTGCCAAGTTCAAGTCACTGGGTAGGAGGCAATGCTGACAATGAAATACTCAAAATATCCTTTTATCAACTCAGGTGTGGATGTTGCAATTTGTTGTGAAAGAGATGCTGCACTTATATAGTAACCATTACTACATGGGGCTATTTAAATTTAAATTTAAAATAATTAACATCAAATAAAATTTTAAGTTCAATTTCTCACTAGCCATATTTCAAGAGATCAATAGCCCCATGTGGCTAATGGCTACCACATTGCACAGTGTAGAGAAAATTTCAAAAATCACAGAAAATTCAGCTGAATGGAGCTGGTTCAGAGACTTTTCCTTGTATCATGTTTGAAAATGCAAATATTTTCTGAAGCCTGTCAATGCTTCTCTCATTATATTTCATCCTTTTCTATCCTCACAGCTTTACTTTCTGAGTTCAGGATCCCTATGAGTTAGCTCTGGCAAAAATCTGTAAATGGTTTCACGGTTTCTAGTCTCTTCTCCAGTTAATCCATCCCTATAAGCCAAAGTTGATTAATTTTTCTCAAGTGATGTTTTTTTTCCCACCCAAAACTTTCAGGGTCTTCACCTTAGGATAAATAGCACATATATGTGTACCAAGCAAAAGGGTAAGATACATAAGAATCTTTAATCAACTGGCTTACTTCTGTCTCCTACAAAGGGATCCCAAAACCTAAGCCAATCTTCTGTTCCATCACAAATGTCAGCTCATTGTTCCCTCATTATACTTTGCCCATTTCCACTTTTGCTCAAGTTATCTTTTTCTATTTGGAAATAATTGTAGATTCTATCCTGCGTGTTTGAATGTAATGCCATCATCCTATCAAATCCAGTTGGTCTGATTTTATCCATACAGCTGAACTTGACCACTTCACATCATAGCTATCTCTAATAACCCATGTTGGTGATCTTTCCTCTGTAATTCTGTCTCCATTGACTGTCATATTTGAGGATGTTCATCATAGCTGCTGTTCCTCGCATTCAAGGAATTTACAATCTGTTTTCTAGAGAGAATTACATATCTATAAACAGTAACCAAGACCTGTGGGAGTCTTTTTGGGTACCCCACAATGTCTACACCCATGTTTCATGAAGTTTAGTTTTTAAAATAATTGATTCAAATTTTATCTTGAAAAGGGAATGAAAAGGTAGAGAAAAATAATATTTCCTGGGCATAAATCTGGATCCACACAAATTATTAGTTTCATTTTATAGATGAGGTTCAGAGAAGTTATGTAAATTATTTGAGGTTATAGCTAAGATGAGAGATCAGAGATTTTAAAACAAATTCTAAAGCTCATGACCTTTTAACTAAAAGGAACCTCTCCTTCAAGAAAGGGCTTAGGCTTTTTCCTCCAGAGCTAGTACTTTGAAAAGTGCTCATGGCACACAATCAAAAGTTATCTCTATGATTTCTGTCTTCCTTTGTACTTTTAAATGTGATCAGAGCAGGAAATTCATGCCTGTCATTGAATTAAAAGTCAAGCAGGCCCCATGATTTTCTAGTCTCTTCTTGGTAATAGAAACTCCTATGGTCACTTTAACCCTTCTCTCAGACATTACAGTATTTAATCCAATCTATTAATGAACGCTGCAAACTTCATTCACAGCTAAGACTCTTTCACTACTCTCCAGCTAAGGCTGGCAGCAGATGGGCCACCCGCCTTCAGGAATTAGATGTGGTCCATTTCTTCCCTCTTTCCCTCACTTTTCTTATCTTTCTCCCATAATCAATAGCTGCTTGGTCTTGTTCTTAAAGGTTCAAATACGTGGTGAGAGGTGGGAGAGGAAAAAGACATAGAAAGGTTCTTAGCAACTTTACTGTCATGGAGAGGTACCATGTTCTTCAGACCTCACAGAATCATTCTCTCATAGGTGTTTTTAGAGATTGTTTGGAGACTGTCATGCTGGGCACCTGCAAATGTGATTCCCTTGACCAAGGCAGTGCCTCACCTATGACTGGTTGCTTCTAAACCTCTTGTGGCTTCTGACCTGAGTGGCATACCCCTTAGCCACTGACTCTGGGACCTCCTCACCCTAATGCATCATCTTCTTTTGCAGAGTCCCATGGTTAATTGACTTCAGGCTAATGTTTTTACTGAATTTTCCTCATGGCTACAATTCATACACCTTTGGCCCCTTAACAGGCATATACAGAAACTTTCCTGACATGTTCCTTTTTCCTTAAAGGCTGCTTCAGCTTACTCAGGCATGAATCAGACTTCAGTCCTCTCTGTTCCTAACTTTAAAAAACACACAAGTAGTTCCCTGAGCTGAACTTCACTCACAAGACTCCAAACAGTCCTGTGTAGAGGCTGGGGGAACCTCCACAGAACTCAGAGTTCTCTCCAAAAGCTCCCCTCACAAAATCCTGCTCTCTCCCCTCTTTCTTGGTCCTCAACATAACCTTCATAGTCATCTCTCTGATTCTCAGGTAAGGGGTCTCCCTCATAATTCATTCTTGAATGTAGCCTCCAACATCTTCACGACTCAGCCAAAACTGAGAGAAGGGCCTCATTTTAACAGGGCCTCCTGTTACACCTGTTAAGGTGCAATTACCTCAGACAGAATAGTATCTCTGTTTTGGGTTATAGAGTGTATTGATCACAAAGTGGCAACTTATTTCTCTGTAATATCCATTTTCTATGTATCAACTCACCCTGCATCCTTTCAGTTCCCAACTATTGTTTCATGGCAACATAATTTTTTCATTGTTTTCATTACTCTACATATCATACTTAAATCTTCCAAGTACTTAATTATATTTTGTTTTCATTTTCATCTCAACTATCACGTGTGGCTTTATTCCTGTTTTCATCTTTCTCCTTTTACTTAATGTTCAGTGATATTCCTCATCTCCACACATTTTGAGTCAGAAAAAGCAAAAAGTAGATATTGTTTTCTCTGCCTCTGATTTCAGAGAAATTGCTAGTCTTATTGCAAGCAGTGATCTTCCCTCATCCAGTTGTCTTTCACAAATAGAGCAAAGCAGAATCTGCTTCTAAGTTAAACAAAAAGCAGAAATCAGAATGTCAAATTATAATTGGCATATCCCAGACATAATCAATATTGCCTTTTGCAAGTTCCTCCCACAGTAAAAGCAAACCCTGGTTAGCGCTGGCCAAATCTTGAGTAATTTGGCTTCAAATTATTATCATACTTAATATCTCTGAATCAACAGTGATGACTAAGATAAAGTGAACTATAAGAAATGATCAGTCTTCAGTGCAAAAACTTTTTCACTTTGTGCCAACTATTGCTGGTGCACCTGTTTTATGTTCAGAGTGGGAAGAAAATCAAGAAAGACATGGCCAATTTTGAAAGAGACACAATGTTTTCAGTGTCTCAAAATAGCTCAAATACATGCATTGCTTCTACTACTTATTCAAACTACAAGGCTGATTAAGCATATGTGTAAGGCAGCATGCAAATAAAAAAAATTACCTATTCACATCCCACCTTACTCTCCCAGGTTCCAGTTTCTTACCTAAGAATTAATACTGCACCAAGTAGAGACAGAGAGAAACCAGTAAGCCAGAGAGTTTTCAATGGGGTATACACAAAGAAGCAATTGAGAGGAATTCCAGAATTTCTGATACTGCATTTGCTAAGGACTCTAGAAATGATCTACACCAGGGCCCGCTTTTCACAGGGAGAACTTAAATTGTTGTTAAAGTAGATTGCACTGGTTCAGCTAACATGATAGCTCAATAAAGCCTCTGTGATCTAAATCCTAGAAAATTGAGAAGTGGACTTTATATTAACTAAAGTCAGATTTTTTTTCCCCAAGTTGTAATCCTAGAACCATGACAGGACTCACAGATTGGTGATAAGAATGTATTTTAAGGGACTTTTAAGTGAATAAACCAATATAATTTGCCTGGAGATCACACAGAGGGAAAGTGGAACTACGAAGAATCATGTTCTAGATTCATTCCTCCATCAATTTTGTGGGTGCCTCAATTCCTTCCCAGGTTCGGGACAAAACATGGGCTTAGATACATAGCAGGTCTGAGACTCACATCTGTGCCGATCAGGTGTCGCCTGTGAATGAGGAGAGAGTATAGCCAACCATCAAGCATAATGGATGAATACGCTGTACTGAGACCTAAGCGTGACTCAAAAACATAGACAAATCTCTTGCGGAAAAAAGATATCCAGGGTTTTCATACAAATAACTACAAATTCAAACCAAGTTCAAGATTCAGAGTGTATACCCAAGAAATATGGGATAGGAAGTGATTAGAAATCCAGATGGATAAGGATGCATGTCCAAAGAAGATTCTAAGCACCCACTAGCAGAATAGTGGAGAACGTAATGATACGATGCTTCGTTGAAGGGTGAATATACATTATTTGTACAAATATTTTTCTATTTATCAAAAATGTCATTTTCTTTCATCTTCAAGGGAAATTTTGTTAATTAAGTGGATACAATGACATTTTAAATAATCCACCAACCCTTTCTAAAACTATTAGGCCACATTTTTTTGGCAATTGATCCATAATTGAATTTCAAATCAACTTAATACAATATAATGCAAAAATATGTTTCCTTTAACTCTCTGGGACAAGATAACCAAGATACGATGATGAACAAAATATAAGATTCACCTTCACAGAATTCATAGTGTGACAGTGAAAATACCCAAGCAATTAAAAATGTGATGAGTGTTAGGAAATGAATGTTATGGGAGTACTACAAGGGGAATTCAGTCTAGTATACAGAATCAGAAAATGTCTCCCAGATAAAGTGATATCTAACTGAGATTTGGAGACTGAGTATAAGTTTTCCAGATGAAAATTTAAAAACGGATGGGGGTATTTTGGACTATCTTCATAACTAGAGAGGCTCAACTGGCATTCATAGGAATTAACTGCCCAACCAATCAACTAAATTGTGAGAAATAACATAGCGTTGTTGCTCTAAACCATTCAGTTTGCGGGTATTTTACTGTTTTGCTTTCACATGGCCTAGGCAGGTGCCAACAAAGCAAAAATGATCTTCTGATCATCTTGAGACACTACTGATTTCTTATGCTTTTGCAGACTAAAAACTATGGGTGCCCAAGATTGAATCAGGCATTTCAGTATTTTATTGCCATAGTGATGGAGGGTGCTAATAGCATTTAGTGGATGGGGCCCAGGAATGCCAGACATCTTGCACCACAAGAAATTAGTCAGCATCTCTTTTGACTTGAGAATATCATGCCAAATATTTAATTAGGTGAAAAACCCGAGTTTCCCACTTAAATTCCTTTTACATATAAACACAAAGTATGTTTTGTACAGTCTTTAGGTCCATAATATTCAAGGAATGTAGCTACAATGGAAAGAGAGAGAAGACTGTATTTTATTTTGTTTGAAAGCATACTTACAGTTGTTCATCATTCTAGAAAATCACATCACTGAGAGCAATACTACTCATGGTATCTGGACTGCTAGTATAACACAACTGTGTCAGTTTGTATTTATATAATTAAATCCACAGCAATTCCTCAAATAGGAGCATACACCTGCCTGCTTCATTAAGTCTTTCAGGGTCACTTTGCCAAAACATTTACATATGGAAATATATACTAATTTAATATTAATATTTTCATTTATTTTCCTCTATATAGAAATCTGGAATTTCAGAATTCTATATAGGAATCTGGAATTCCTCTGATAGTGTAGTGTTATTGATCTTATATTATCCGTGGATTTTATTTCAGGAAAGCATAGGTGATATTGCCAAATAAATATTGTAAAAAGAGAACTTTGGTTCAAAGAGGACTAAGCTCTAAAGGAAAAATGTGTCCACCATGGCCCATCAAATTCTTGGAGGCATTTTTAAATGTTGGCATTTTAAAAGAAGGTATTATCTTTGCATCCAACTGATCATTACCCCATTTTTAGACAATTCCTTTGGATTGAGATATGACTCAAATGTACAATGTTTATAGCCATTCTTAATGCATACAGTTATTCACTGCCACCCATGTGTCTCACAGCTTGGGTGAATTTCTCAGCAGTTTGTCCCTTTTCCCACCCAACTGAAAGACAGGATCTCTTTGGTCATTAGTGCAGCCCAATCTTCTCATTCAGAGTATCAACCAATTCTTCTATTGAATATCAAAACAGCCTTCTTTGAACAACTCAGCCATGAATCCGCATCAGGACTATACTTTGTCCACACAAGTTCCCTGAATTAACCTTTCTTGCTTTTCCTCAAATTATTTCATTGTCCATCTTTACTCACTACTTCATCTATAGATTATCTCCACAAAATTTCAAGACACATATTCCTTGTATATTGAATTTCCCAGCACTCTTACACTTTGTATACTACCATCTACACTGCCATGTGAGTCTTCAAATCTTCCCTCCTGGCCACTAGATCTTAATTCAATAAATCTCTAAATCAGGTACCCATTTCCTGATTTTTTGCCTTTTCCTACACAAATCCCTGTAAACATGAGTCCATATAGAATTCTGTTGAATGTTTTTGTCATGCAAGAAAAAAGGTGGGATGTTTTGTATAACCATTAGTTTTTATGTAATTTATGCAAATCACTTAACATCTTTGGCCTTAATATCCTGACAGGTAAATTGAGGTTAATAGAAAAACTTAATTTCACAGAGTTGTGAGGATTAAATGAACTAATACAGGCTAAGCAATGAAAATCATGTTTACACATAGTAAGCACTATATAATATATTGTTATTATGCATAATTGTGTAAGTTATATTTTACAGTCTAGCTTGGTTTTTAAAGGTTTTTAACTATACTTAGTAAAACAAACTAATTCTCACTTAATTAAAAAAATGTGCTGATTATATAAACATAAGCACACACTATAAAATTCTAGCATCCCCCAAAATCTGACTTGTTTCCAAATGGAATTAACTTCAACACCAGTAGCATGGGTGAGGCAGTCAGCAACAGTCACTAAGTAGGCACTGTGCTGGCCCTCGGCATTCACTAGTGTTTTGGTCCAACTGAAGCTCGGTAAGACCTCCAATTTGGCAGCATCATAAGTTCACACCAGGTTATAAGATGTGAAAAGTCATCCACTGGGTTTTCTGGAAGCGTCAGTCTCTTGGGAAAAATGGCTCACCATGTAAGCAGTTGTTCTATGCATGCCAAAAAACAAAAAAGCCTGGGTGGCTCCGTCGGTTAAGTGTCTGACTTCAGCTTGGGTCATGATCTCACAGTTTGTGGGTTCAAGCCCTGCATCGTGCTCTGTACTGACAGCTCAGAGCCTGGAGCCTGCTTCAGATTCTATGTCTCCTTCTCTCTCTGTGCCCACCCCCCTACTTGTGTTATGTCTCTCTCTGTCTTTCAAAAATAAATAAATGTAAAAAAAAATTTTTTTTTAAACAAAAAGGCCCAGAGAAGGTAAGAAATCAGCTTAAGGTCTTACCAGTATGAAAATTAATCAGGATAATGTTCAATTCTTCCCCTTAGCTTTCAAATCTGTGCTTTAATTAGACTGGTGAGGGGGAACCAGACAATAAACTGAAACCAGTCTTGAACCTCATTTCATTAAGCCCCTGGCAACCTTCCTTATTAATTGCCTACCCAACATCCCTTCCTTGACTGATAAGTTCATCCAGTTGTGCAAAGGTCCAAAATAGAATTCTAATTGTATGGTTGAGGCCCCTACATCATGTCTAACACTTCATCCTGAGATTCTCATAAAGAGTCGGGTATGTCCCAAGCAGTTAGTTTCAGCAGTTAAGATTGGTTGTGAGAAGGAAATACAAACACTGAAAAAGCAACAGGACTTAAATCACCAGAAGAGAGATGATTTAAAGATGTGCTAGTTCCCACATTCCCACCACAGGCACTGAGATGATCCTGGCCTTCAGATCAAGGTGGGTATCCAGGAGAGGCAGAGGCGTGGGTTGGAAAACCAGTAGAGCAGCCAAGAAAGAGATATTCGGTACCAGGCAACAGTCATTGATTTCAATAGCCATTGGGTAGGAGAAAGATGCTTTTCTGCTTGAGTTTGGAAGTTTAGGGCTTTTCCTTCTTCTTGTTTTATTTATTTATTTATTTATTTTTTGACTAATGATCATTTGCCCTCCACAGGAAAAAAAAAAAAAGTAGCTACACTGAGTAGCTACTTTGCTAAAGCAGTAAATTGTATCGCATAGTTACCAACTTTTTTAAAAGACATGCAATTTATCTGAAGAATTTCATTGATTGAAGATGTGAATTAACATACAGAAAATTCATCATTTGGATGGTTCACTCAGCTCTAGATAGTTACAAAGTTATAGAAACAAAATAATGATTTCATTGACAAGCAAAAAAATATTATCTCCATTTCTTCCAATTGGTTATTTTTTTTTTAGGAAGAGATTTCAAAAGCATCTCTAGTGTGCTTTAATTATCCCTTATGCCTCATGCCATTTCTTTAGAGGGTATTTATTAAACATTTTAAATGACATCACTTCCTATTTATATAAGGTATTTGGTTTATAAGATCTTTTCATATCGTGGCATTTGACAGTCACCACAATTCTATAAAGGAGACAGAAAAGTCGTTTTTTATTTTAATTCTATACATAAGGAAATTCAGACTCAGAATATGTGACATTCCAAGCATTCATTTAGTTGTGATTGGCAGGGTTAACATGCAAGACAGGATCTTCCAACTCCAAGTTTAGTGTATTCACCCTACACCATAGGACTTCTTTAGTTAGAACCACCAACCAAGGAAGATCACAGTTTGAGCAAATGATTTACAACTATGTAAGAGGTGAGTCCATGAGTAGAAAGAAAGTAAAATACTTAGATCTTATCTCAAATAATATGCTTTTGTATCATTTAAATATATAGAAATCCAAAATAAGGAAACAACCATCCACTTTTCAAGAGGTATGTTAACAGAATATAGGCAGTGCTTCTACTCAGATAACACAGAAAATATTAACAGCAAAGGAGAGTCAGATAATCCCATCGCTTCACACCCCAACATAACCAGACACATCCACAGTACCCCCACTCCAACCATGAGATATCAATTTTTTAAGTGATACCCTATGTTAATAGTCTGAGTGTCTTCAACTCTTCCAACTATATTCAATCTCCCCTGCATTAATTTTTTTTTAATTAGCCTTATATCACAATATGATGAATACAAAATCCAGTCTTTGGGAGCCCGGGTTGCTCAGTTGGTTAAGCATCCAACTCTAGATTTCAGATCAGGTCATGATCTCACAATTCATGAGTTCGAGCCCTGTGTTGGGCTTTGCATTGACAGTGTGTAGTCTGCTTGGAATTCTCTGTCTCCCTCTCTCTCTGCCCCTCCCCTGCTCATTCTCTCTCTCTCTCTCTCTCTCAAAATAAATAAACATTTATAAAAAAGAAAGAAACAAAGAAAATCTAGTCTCAGGCCCACCCACTCCCCAAATATCCTCAAGGTTCTCTGCTTTGTTATTATTCTTCTGTTCACCTAATCATGAAATATAGCCCATTTTTCTATCAATTCTTCCCTGACTACCAAAAATGAAAGGCACTAGTGAATAAAAAGGCAGAGTGTGAAGCATAGATTTTTAACTACAGGTTAATTAGAATATGTCTGAAGATAGAAGGTAATATACATGGAAGCATCGTGCAAACCAAAAAAATAAAAATGTATTGTAGACACCCCTACTCCTTAAGTGCTTGTGCCAAACATACCACACCAATATTTTTTCCACAGGCTATATTTTCACCCTCTTCTTTTTTGCTTTATAGATACTGGTTTCTCCCCCTATCCCCTGCCTATTACCATCTCCCTCTTGGGAAGCCCTTGAAAAAAACATATTTTTCAAGCAGAGCCAGTGAGTCCTCACCTTCCAGACCACATCCTGAGACCTATCTTTTCACACTCAAATGGCCCAATTATTTGCTTTGCAAAGAGACAAAAAAAAAGTCTCTCCCAAAGAGGAAGTATGATTAAAACTTTTAGAATAATTTAATTTTTCTCTCATCACAGAAGTCTTGATTTTTACCTTAGAAACCCCAGAATTTCTAGTAGAAATGTGCTAGTGTACTCTATAAAATAACCATCTTTGATATAAAGTACTGTTTTGGCTTTTCATCAAGTAAAATCAATACTCAGAATACATTCACAGGGAACAATTAAGACAAATAGATGGAAGTTAACAGGAAAATAGGATTTTGCTCAAAAAAGTTAAAACATTCCCTAGAGTTATTTGAAGTCTCATAAGCTAAAGGTGTTGGAAACTGGAAAGGGTCAGAAAGATACTAGATAATGACCTATGGGATAGGGCACGAAGAGAAACATTTGTTATGTCGAAAGTTGGGTTCCATGGTCTCTAAGGTCCCTCCCAACCCTCAGAGCCTAGACGCCAAATTTGACTGTCAATCAGAGCACAAGTCTCTGCATACTTGCAGGCCTGCCTATGGTTGGCAGTTTGTCTTTATTGCTTGGTTCAAATTCTTTTCCATGACCAAATATTTGTACTTAATATTCAAGCAATAATGTCAAAGCATATTACAAATTTCAATAAAAGAAACATTTAGAGAGCTGCTCACACGATTAATCTCCTTTAGTGGTATATATAACCAAGACTTAGTCATATTGGTTATTATGAATAATATCCATAGATTTAAAAAATTGTTCTAAAGATAATCTTATCTAATCAGGTATGTTAATAACATTAATCACATATTCAACCAAAATGTCCTAAGTATCTGTTAAGTGATATACATCATGTTAGAAACTAGGGATAAAAGATACTACTCTGACTGATACCAATAGCAACAAACAATACTTATCATACACATAGTGTGCACCAGGTACAGTTATGCATTTTACTTTCATTATCTTTTTAAATCAATAATCCATCAAAATAGATTTAGAAACCCAAACTTACCTGGTCACATATGATTAGGTCTGTGTAACTCCAAAAGGCCACCTTCCTAGCCACTCTTCAATACACCAGAGCTACACCAAAAAATGAACCAACAGAGACGGCACAATGAAATCACATGGTAGAGCCAAGCACAGAATGCAAGGGAAGCCTTTAATTCCACCTAGGAAGGGGGTGCCTGAGTCAGGTGCAGGGGCTGTTTCAGTGCTTATCAGAGATAGTTTTTGATCTGAGACTTGTGGAATGATTTGTAACATTGAAAATAAAGGGAGGAGCCAGGAAAAAGAAAGAATATGAAAAGTCACAGCCTTATGAAAGACCAGGTGTATGTCAAAATCTACATTTCACTGTAACTTAAATGGGAATGGCAGGGGATGAAAACAGACAAACAGGTAGCTGGGAGACATCAGTTGTTTATTAAAGACTTTGTCTGACTTGCCAATAAATTTTATTTGAAGATAATAAAAAGTCACTGGAGAATTTTAAGCAAAGGAATGAAGTGATCAAAAATGCATTTGAGAAAACTCATTCTAACTGCTTTACTTGGTCGATGGATATGGAGGAAAGAAGACAGATTCAAGAAATAGGCTTTAGGGACCAGATGAGGGTGAGAAGAGAAAGGAGAACAAAGGAACTATAAAACAAAGGAACTATAAAAGGAACATTTTATAGTTTAGTCAATGTTAGTCATGTTAACGTCCATGTTAGTCAAACGGGTTGATGGTGGTGCATTCGCTGCAATAGTGAAGAAAGTGACAGCACAACTATGGGTAAAATAGATGTTCTATTCTGCTTTAGATTGTTGAGACCTAAAGTTGGAGATTTGGATTACTTTAAATTTAAATGTAAAAGATGGAACCAAGATTCCTTAGCTTTTGACTCAGAGGCCTATCAAACTCAGAAATCAAAAGAGTAGAAAAAAAAACAGCTTTGGAAGTCTAAATTTGCTCTCCCTTTAGACTTGGAGAACATAGGGAAAGAGAGGGAGAAGGACAGATACTGAGTTTCTCTCTATTGGCTTATTTCCTATTAGCCAAGGAAGGAATCTGTTATAGGTGATATCAGTGATCTGCAGCTGTGAACATGGGACGGAACACTAGTGACACTGGACCTAGAATTCCAAGGTGAAAGCAGACCATGATGATGTAGGAGTGGCTTGCTTAAAGATTTTACTTATTCAAGTGAACGTAACTGGGATTTGAAAATGATAACTGGAAGCTTTGGATTCCAAATCTCCTACCTTGACAAATGACTTCTTCTTACTACTATGGATAATTTTCCTCTGATGTCTATTTAATCTCCAACTTATAAATGTTTGTGTTAATGCCCTGTCTACCAACATCTTGTATGGTTTGAAGAGGTGAATTTGTGGCACACGTATATCTGAGTAATGGAAACAGGGCTACAACTAGTACATAATTAGAAAAAGATCACTCTTTAAGATGTACAAATTATACAAGAGCAACACTCTGAACAGTGAATTATTAAATGTTCTCCTAGTTGGGATAGACCAACTAGAAAAAAGTGCCTGCTTCCTAGGGAAAGACCCAGTCCCATGACAGGATACATTTTCCAGTCCCCAGCCAGATCCTCAGGAAAACATAACCATACATGGGGGCCCTCAGTGCAAACAACACCCTATTTTATAATCCTTACAGACAACAAAGCACAATCAATATTCCATAGCCCCAGGGCCATTCCAATGCACAATTCCAGGGGACACCAAACACATGGAAACATTGTGAGGGTTCCCCTGGAGTTGTGCTATATGACTGTGCTGCACAGTGTTTCTCTTCTAAGGATGGAATTACCATACAATTGTGTGGATGGTTAGTGGGGTAGGAAATCTCTGACAAGAGAGATATTCTCGCAAACCCTTCCCTACTACACATTGCTCAACAGGCATCTGATCTATCAATTCTACCTATCAATTCAATATCCATTCAATATTCATAATCTAACCATCAACTCAAATTACATCTTGAATCAATGTCCCTTTCTCCATCTCTGCCTTCTTATCTGAGACACCATCCTCCCTTAGCTAGACCACTGTTCTCATTTTTCTACTATGTTCTCTCCTCCAGCACATTTTACACAAATAGCCACAGTGATTTTCTTTAAATAAAATTCTGATCATGTCAATCCTTCTTAAGATTTTTCAGTGGTTTTCTATTTCTCTTAAAATAAAATCCTAAATCCCATGTCAGCAAAGTCTTGGTATGGTCTTCTCCTGCACGTGCTGTTTTCTCTTCCTCCCAACCTTCCACCAGGTCACTTCTCCTCATTCTGCAGGTTCCAACATAATTGCTGCTTCTGTAGAGAAGCTTCCTAATCTAAATAGAGTCCCATCACGAGGCAATAATCTCTAGTCTTCTCTCGTGCTTTAGTGAATACTAATCACAATTTATGATGAGACAATTATTTGTATCATATATTCAATGCAACTCCCCAGGGGTAAGGGCTGCCAGGGCAAGAGCAGTGTCTATTCTGTTGAACACCAGATCCACGCACTGTACCTAGCTCAGTGCCTGCTATATTTGATGGATAACAGGGTAGGTAATGGCTCATTAGCTATTAATCCATCAACCCATTGCTATAAAACATTAATAGTAAGGATATATGCTCAAACATCACTATGTATGGGCAGCCTTATGCCCAAACAGGTCAATTCCCTGCTACCCAGGTGAAAAAAGAAAAATCCACATAAAAATAATGGTAGAATTTGTGGCAGTGGCGTTGAAGGTAGCAGTGACGTTGGCAATGGTGATAAAGAGAAATTCTTGTTTTTCCTACTCACCGTTTTCTGCACAATTTTAGTAACCTGTTTTGATGTCAAACTTTATCACAGCCAAGTCCTAACTTCTAAGCATATAAACTACAGAGCATAAAATCCTCCTCTTTGAAAACCATAGGCAGTTTTGACAATATATTTGAATTCATTAACCTCTTAACTCTGGTACAAGTCCATATTCACAAGTATGACAATGATTAAGTTAATGAGTTAATCATTCCCTTCTAGTTACAGTCTTTCTTAATTAGTTGATTTAAATTGGGGAGTGGGAGGAGGAAGGGGAAGAATCTTCTGTGGAGTCTATTTTCATAGTGCCAGATAAAATTTCTGAAGGCTTTTTTTGAAAGATTTAGAAATGTAGACATCTTTCCCATACCGTTTATGATTTTTTAAGCTACCAAGTCCTACTAAGCCGATTATCATATTTTAGCAAAATAAATCACTTGGCAAGCACTTCCTACACGCCTGCCCTGCAGAGACCATACCCTAAAGTCAGGCCCTCCAGGAAACACAAAGAGGCCAAGGGATATGACACAGGCTTTGCAAGCTTGTGAATCTAAAGTTTGTTAGTCATCTAACCAAAAATTAAGGGCCATGGATCATATTTTCAGGATCAGTTGCCTCCCCTTGCAGGGCCTTAGTTCACACAACCACGGTGTTCCCAAGTTTTAAAAAAGAGTGTGAAAATTTACTCTAATGTCCTTGCATAATTTGGACCAGGCCCCACAAATGCCCTATCATTATATTGTGCAGACATTGTTCAAGTAATATTCTTAGCATTTTAATTTCCCTTTCTCGTTTATGATTTTAAAAGCTCTCTCAAGTGACCTTAAATAAATGCTAGATGGTAGTCTCAAATTTCCTCACTTCAATAATTTTTCTCTTATCAGTGCACTTACAAGTTTTTAAATATCTTTGCCCTTCCCCTCCCTCTCCACATAGTACACATAACTGGAATGGTGCATACTTGTTTTATACCTTGAGGGTTCAAGAGTCTTTATACTTTTATATTCCAGTGTCTGGAGCAGAAAGAAGCAGAAATGGTGAGTTATTTAGTAAAAGAAAGCCAAGCTGAAGAACTTGGAAGGTGATACCAGAGATTCAGTGACGCTCTTGAGAGAAGTGATTTATATGTGACGTCCCTTTCTACTTCCATTCTCCTCCACTCCCTAAAACATTGCTCACTCTTTGCTTCTAGGAGTCTATTTCACATACCTCATATAAGCAGAAGCATACAGTAGTTGTCTTTCTGTGACTGGCCTTTTTCAGTTAGCATAATGTCTTCCAATTTCGTCCATGGTGTCACATATACAGGATTTCCTTCTTTTTTTTAAGCTGAATAATAAAAGCAGAGAGTAGAATGGTGATTACAAGAGACCTCAGGGAGGGAGAAGTGGGGAGTTGTTCAACTGGCATGTAGTTTTGCTCACGAAGATGAACAAGTTCTAGAGATCTGCTATACAACATAATGCCTGTGGTTAATGATATTGTATAGTACAATTAAAAATGTGTCAAGTAGGCAGATCTCATGTTAAGTGTTCTCACCACAGTAATAATAATTTGTTTAATTTTTCACTTTCTCTCCCCTACCCTACTCCATCTCTCTCTCTCTAGATATATAGATAGATAGATAGATACACACACACATATATATAGTTGTCTTCTTCCTACAAATATCTTCAATTCTTAAAATAAAAATCTTACTAGGATGAATTGATATTTTTTTTTCTTTCCACTACCTTTTAATTAAACTCAAAACATACTTTGATTTAAATATTTTTAGGTTTTTGTTCTGTTTTGTTTTGTTTGCTATGCATTAATCTCCAGGACCCAAAGTAACCAAAATTGGAACTTTGATACTATCATTTGGAAGCATAGAAAAGAGAATTTTTTTCTTTAGAAGGTTTGTTAGGTATCATCTAACAAATTTATAAATTTTACAAATTTATCTTACTTTAGAAATGAGAACATTAAGGCCTACCTGGGAGTAAACTGCCATAATTCTCTTTAGTAAATTTAACCCATTATAATAAAGAAAGAAAGCTTTGAAAGGGCAGGAATTTATTGAAAACTGAATCCTTTTTCAAAAAGGCCAATGATACCAGAACTTCCACTTGGCTCTACAGAGAGGTCTCATTCTTTTTTGGTTTCTCCTTGGCTTAAATATCCCCCCTCATGGCAAGGGAAATGAGGTCACAGTGTAGCTCTGAGGTCCCTAATAGGACCAAGAAAAAAAAAAAAAAAAAAAGAGGAGATGAGGGAAAGAGAAGCAAGTCAAGCACTGACTTTGCAAAACCATTATGTCATTTAGTTACTGATTTGTATTTTTTCACATATTCTGAAAAACAAAGAATATAAGAATTATATGTAAGAAATCAAGAACATGGTTCTGAAAAGTATTCCCTAATACACATCACTTTAATACAAAAGAACAACTTTATATTGATTATACCTTTATATTTATTTACATTATGTCATTTTCAATGTTGTGTCCATACCAGATTAAAACCTCTTGAAGGCAAGGACCTTGGCATAGGGCTTATACATACTGCTTAGGAATCATAATGGACCAAGCACACATGTGCTTCAACGCTAAAATGAAATGGAATCAATCATTACTTAAAATTTTAGTGTCATAAGAAGGAAATGAAATGTTTCCTATTGATTTAAGACATATTAAATTTACCTATATTTCATCAAATAATTAAAAATATGTTTAAGAAATATTTTTGATAACTTTACACAAGTATTTCTTGTTTACCTGTAATTAGAAAAGCTAAAAATAGCAGAGTATGATAATCCCAATCTAACCTCGTGTGTGTGCCTGCGTATCAGGTAACAAGTATGGGGGGGGGGGGGAATGTGTGTGTGTATAACGTGTGTACAAATATATGAGAGAATGGAAGGAAAGAAGCATCTCTGAACCCCTGAGCAGCCACCTGAAGAGGACTACAGCCAGCATGGCCTCCTGCCCTTACGATTATACACAATCAGTGCCTGCCTTAACACTCACAAGTCAAAAAGCTATTGATTTGCAGCCTGCCTTAGAATGTGCTATTGGTGGAGAGAGTGTCTGGCAATGAGAGAACTCAGAGTACAAGACACTGGAGAAGAGGGTCGCTTCACTCAGAAAGAGGTCACAGGGCTTTCCTCTTTGTGATGCATCCAAAGGAAAGCAACAGCTGCAAAACAGAGAACAGTATAATGCATACAATACGATCAGACAAAGAAAAATAAGTCCCCAAAAAATAAGAATATGTATTCATGAACTTGACTTGATATAGCACAGGATAAAGAAATAATGGGGCACCTGGGTGGCTCAGTCGGTTGAGTGTCTGCCTCTTGATTTCGACTCAGGATCGTGGGATTGAGCCTCTGCATGGGCTCCACACTGAGCATGGAGACTGCTTGGGATTCTCCCTCTCAACCTCTGCCCCTTCCCCCACCCCACCCTCATACTCCCATTCACGAGTGCTCGCTCTTTCTCTCTCTGTCTCTCAAAAAAAAAAAAAAAAAAAAGAAAAAGAAAAAGAAAAAAGAAAAGAAATAATTTAGCCATTATAAGTCCAACAGATCAATACAAGCAGTCAATGTTTTGATTAAAATGGTCATTTTTCATACTGCTTTATGCAGTTTAACAATTTCACTTTCTAAATCAATTGGTTTAAGCAGATTGATCTATGTCACCACCTAAATTCTTTCCACATGGATATAGTTTAAGAATGTTACAAGAATCTAAGAAAGCCCATATGCATAATCATTTCATAGATGGTTGACCAAAAATGAAATTTCCAACACTAGATAAAACAGTAACAATTATGTGGATGGAGGTGGAAATAATGTCTGTAGTTTAAAGCTCTGAAACATATGATACCCTAGATGTGTGTCCTGTTTTGGAAAGCTGCCCCCAGGCTGTCTTGTAGAAGGGTTAGGGGCAAGATAACAGAGGCTCACGCAGACATCTCTGGGCTAAGGAAGGGACTTTCAGGCCACAACATTCTCTTGAGTTCCAAGGAGTCATCCCCAGTGAGAGGGACCACGTTCGAAGACGATTGACAGTTTAGACTGAAAACAGCTTTCAAAGAGACTAATCTTATAAAGTATTGCAAATGAATAAGGGCAACAGGAGAAGGTGTTCACCTGCCAGTCTCCGCCGTGCAAGATGAGAGCCTGTCTGTACTCACACATGTGCTGACTTAAAAAAAAAAAAATCACATAAAAAACAACATCTTTGCTTCGGAGACGTTTTTAACAAGTATTACAGAAAGAGCACCAGCTACCAAAAAGAGTTGCCAAGGCCAGAAGGAGCCATCAATCGAAACAGTTTACATTTCAAAGTTTTTCCAAGAAGAGTGAAAAACGTCTCCCTGCCTTGATGGAAAACAGAGGCGCTGTAGTAAGAATCTATGTGCTGCCTTCTCAGTCAAGTTTCTTTCTCTAGAGTGGCCTTTTAAACCTTAGGTTGGTACCCACAGGTAGAGAGAAATAGAAGTGTTAGTATCTCCTGGGGCTTGTGCCCTGAGCAGCTTAGTGGCCTGTGGAATCAGGATAAAAAGCCTCTTCCTTTTATGAGTTTCACAAGAAAAACAGCCTTATTGCTCTTGGGCACTATTTGAGATTGATCGGTCACTTTTACTTCTATACTACGTACTTTCTGACATCACTGAACAAATAATTATACGTATCTGCCTTGGAATGTTTTTTTCCCCTGGAGATAATTCCGGAATCGAGTCTTACTTATCTCAGCCTCTTTTACAATGGAGGAAATGAAAGCTAACAATGCCACATTTTAACCAGGGTGTGCATTTGTTTGTCCCTTGTAAAGAAAATGTTTTTTTTTTTTTATTTGAAAGAAAAAGTCTGCATGCTTTTCTTTGGCCCCGGGGAAGGAAAAAAGAACATTTCTTAAATTCAGTAAGGATTTTCAAAAGATACATAATCTAATGGATACTTCTGGTTTTAGCTTTTAATTTTCTGCTTAATTTTTCCATGACATTACTAAACACCAAATCTAATTTCCTGAATCTATTAGAATAAATTCTACATACTTTCATTTTTCGTTCCAGAAGCAGGTCAAATGGAAACAATAGTCTAAGAAAAAATTTTAATTTCATAATTAAGACTTGGGAAAGGAAGATAACAGTGAGAAACTTTTGTCATTGATTTGTGTCCCATGAAAATGGTTATTTGTGCATCTCCCTCCTACACACAACATGCCAACAATCCCTCCACTAGATCCAAATGTGCCAACACATCTCTTTGACCAATAAGTAATGTGTATAACCATAACAAAGACTCAAATGCCCTGATTACCCAGAAGTAGTGCCATGACCATTTTCTTAGATTGCAGTAGAATAGATTAAAAAAAGGACCACCCTCTCTTTTTGCACACACACACACATACGCTGTTCATTATGATCACAAAGGTTACCGTCACTTTCTTAGATTGACCTTTCGATATAAATTACACAATATCACTGAAAAATATTACCAATTTCCATACCAACATCCTTTGTAAATACCACTGGTTCTCCATGAACTCCTTCTGACCTCCTGGTCTGAGGCTGTCACCATATGATGTACATAATTCTCTCAACACTGATCCATTACTTCTGCTCAGTGTTGGGGGTCAGGCCAATAGTGTAAAGTCAAAGATAATTAGCAGCCCTATCAATAACCAGCTCCAGAATTGTTGCCTAAGTGACAGGCCAGAAAAGCCAAGAAAAGAGGTAGCAATAGAAAGTAGAAGAAAAGTGCCGGTACATTCTGTGGTTCGAGCAGCTGCTATGGACTATCAGCATCACCAGGAGACCTCATTGCATTAGCATAAATTCAAATGACAAATGCACAGTGCTATTCAGAGACTCATTAATTTGCAATGGGTGCAGTGCTCATGACATATTAGTGCAAAATTCAAATGTCTTTGTAGCAATGTGAATTTAGTTGTGAGACCAAAGTCGCTAAAATGAAAATGTGTGGTTTTTTTAGCAGTTTATTAAATTATGAACTGTGATGACTATATCCGTGCATCTTTTTAAGCAGATGAGGTCCAGCGTGCTCCAGCGGCAAATCGCATGGTTTGTGTTGATATTTTCCTGTCAGACAATTTCCAAGCAGCAGATAAGATACTAGACTGTCTGCTTTGCTCTGCTGCATGCGGACTGAGAGCTCCCCCTTCTGGACAAATGACATTGCCACTCTAAAAGAATATGCCACCATTTATTGTCTTCTTTTTGTATCTTTAACAACAGGTTTTGATGCAAAGAATTTCAGTGTCCACCGAAAGCCAAAAGAAAATAATTTGGTATCATTTATTGTAAAGGAGAGTATATGATAACTTTCTACAAAATGCAGAAGTCACCCTCAATTGAAATTGGTCTTACATAATTTTCTATACAGCGACTCCAAGATCTCATTTACAAGCATCTTTTTTAAAATAACTGCCTGGTTTACGTATAGCTAGAATATAAGCAAAAAAAAAAAATTTTAATCGTTATTGTCATATTATTTCCATAATACCATAAACAAGCTTACAATTACTAAGCATTCAATTGTATAAAGAAAATAGCATGGATATACATAGACAGAGCCTTTTAAACAAAGCTACTAAGTATATCTTGTACTCAACTTGGTTGAATGAGATTATGAACAGACACAGACAAGGAAAGCCAGATCATACCTTTGCCACTTGTGTCTGGTGGGCTAATCTGTCTTTTTAACATAACAAATCTTCTGCCCAATTATTTCAAGTTACTCAAAACAAATTTATCGAAACAAATATACGAAATGAAATGTCACACCTGCGCTTCTCAGTATCCAGAATTCATAGTTTCTTAGAGCAGACCTGAATCCCGGTTTATATTACACAAATACTCATGTTCATAGCTAATACTTTTAAAGAGATACATTTAGCATTTTTCAGAAGAAGCTATAGCTTTCCAAATCATGTATCATACCTCTGCAAAAATTGAAAAGCAGGCTACCATTTGAAAATTGCTGTTAGGAGAATAGAAAATCTACAAGTAAAAGATGTATCCTTTGGCCATTTGAACGAACTAATCTCCACTGGGCTATCCAAAGTGTGCTTTAGCAGGTCCTTCTTAAAAAGTATGTTTATCACTTTCTAAACTTTGAATACATTATATCAGGTACAAAGGGGGCTATGTCACCCTATTATTGCTTCTAGACTTAATTATGTACTCTCTGCGCACTCGATTTACAGTGAATTTGGTGAAAGCCATTCCACTAAAAGCTGTGTACTTCTAAATTACATTTAATAATATCATTGATGCTTTGTGTCATCTTCAACAATTAAAAATAACATCACTGTAATCTATCCTACTTACTTGGAATTGAATTGGTCTTGAGTTATTTAGCAGGCTCATTTTATTTAACAGTAACTGCTACATGAAAGATACAGAGCTAATGAGGATTGAGAAGGATTGCTGTACATTAAACATGTGGAAGGAGCATGTAACTGAGCAATATCAGATTTATCTCTGTAGCTGGATGTCTTGGCATTGTTTATCCTTACCGCATTCCCTTTCACCAAGTACTTAGAATCCCACACTCGCAGAACGTCACAACCGGAAGGGCCATTGTTGACCATCTCTCATTTTACAGACACAAGGAGGAGAGACTCTGAAAAGCTCAGCAAATTTACCAAGATCTAACAGCTAGAAAGTGGTAGAACTGAGGAAAGAGCTCTGGTCTCCGGACATTCCTTCTCAAACTTTAGCACACCAAAGAATTACCTGGAGGACTTGTTAAAACAGATTGCTAGGCCTGCTACCAGAGTTTCTGATTCAGTATTGGGGGAAGAGATTCTCATTTCTGGCTACCTTCAAGTAATACTGTTATTGCTGGCCCAATGGCCACATCTTCAGATCTTAAGAACTACTGTTCTCTAAACCAGTTTTCTGTAAACTGCTGTATTCTTATTTCTAATAACATCTCTAATCATGATACACAAATCACACTCAATATCACATTACTTTTCTGTCATCTCTCTGAAAGAAGACAAGGGTAATACCTACAGTGTTAAAAATTTGGAAGGGCACAGGAAAACAAAACAAAACAAAACAAAAAACCAAGGTACCCAAAGCCAGATTAAGGCATTTAGGGACACTAAACACTGAAAAGATTATTGCCACTGAGGTGAATCGCTATCCCAATTCAACCCATGTAAATCTCAAGGTAAAAAGCAATATTAAACCATACACACTGTAAAAGAGCCAATCAAAGCCTTAAAGTCTTAAGGTTCTCCCTCTCTCACTCTGTCTCCATCTCTCTCTTTCTGTCTCCCTCTCTCTCTCTCCCCCCTCCCCAAACCCTCACTTATACCCTAAGCATTTCATAGTGTACCTATCAGGTTATTCTAAAGACAGCTCTATTTCTATATTTCTAAGCTACTCTTTTTCATTCTGTCTTACCATGATCACTTGTCTATTTTGTGAGTATAAAATGAACTCTGAGCTGCAGTTTTCTTAAATCATTACAGAATCTACATAGAGGCCAAATATAGGCAAGATGGCCTTATCTCCGTTGCCTTCCCCCACTAGCTATCAATATTTAGGCAAACAGAAGTTTACCCTCTTTTCAGTCTCTAAAATAAAATAGCATTTACAGACCTAATGCATCAAAGTGCAACTTATCATTGCCCATATAATGTATTTGCAAATTTAGGTCACAAGAATCAGAAAGAGCTCCTGGGTAAGGAAACCTGAAATTGCCTGTGCTTGAAGAACCAGCTCAGAAGAACGGGAGCATCTTCAAGAATTTCACCCAGGCATTTGCCGGTTCCTGAGCCTAATGCACAGAATTCAACAAACCTGTTCAGCACTCTGGTCTCACAGTTAGTTGTAACATCATTGCCTTTTTTTCCTGGTTTGGAAAATAACTGTAATGAAGTTAATCACCAAAACCCAATATATACATCTATATATTGATTTTAAAATAGCGTCAGTTTGGAAAATGAAAGTGACTAATGATAGGAAAAGATTTTAATTATATATATAAGCCTTGATGTTTCTGTGTTCTCTCTGCTTTTTTTATTGGAGTACAATTACCTCTTTTTTCAGAAGATTTTCAAAATTATCTTTTATCAGTTTTTAGAAAATTTCTGAAATCATGGAATAGATTTTATTCCAATTCATATTATGAATACTGCATTTTTCTGAGCATTAAGGATCCTCCCCCAAAAAATAACATCCCTATTTCTGGAGTTCTCTAGTAAGTTACGACATTAAAATCCACTTTGATATATTACTTAGACTCCTACAGAAAATTAACTTTTCATTTCAAAATAATTTGCAACTATAGTTTCCACGCAAATTTTGCTGTGTTTTTGCCTTATATTTTCTACCATCGTCCCCATTATTCAGATAAGCCAACCAATCACAGAAAAATTAACATAGGTTTGTCACGATTACTGGTGCACCCATGCTGTTATTGGGCTTATTACATGCCTCAGCCACATGTTATGTTCACCATCATTTCACCTAGACCTTCCAGTAACATACTCCTAATCCCAAATTCTTTTCCATGCTAGATGCTTCCTTTCACATTTCTTCTTCAGGTTTAAATCAAATAGACCTCCTATCTTTCACAGTCCTTGAATGCTATGCAATTTCTGAATTGCAATAAAAGTTCTATTTTCCTCTGTCTAAATTAAAGTGAATTATTTAGTGTTTCAATGAGTGGCAAACACAGAATTTGTCTATTCAGGACAAAAAACTATGAGAATATGATTCTTCTTTACAACACAATAGAATACTTATTCCTTCAAAAAATTCTGCCCTTTAAAAAAATGTATTAAGTGAAATCAAGTATTGTAACTCAGAGGTTATTTGGGAAAAAGTTTATTAATGTAAATGGCTAAAATCTAGCCTCATGTGAATACTAAGGCAGATAAATAGCAGTCTATTAATTCAGGTTATCTTCTCTACAACTGCATTTTTATTTATATCCTTTCATTTCAAAATATATGCGCATATACTATTTTTATCTCTCAGTAAAAATAAAGCTAGATATTTTTTGGTATATTAAGCAAGTCTGTTTTACCTGTTTCTAAAATCTTCTCTCTGATATTTTTAAGACAGTTATCTTACACAGACTCTAGAAATGCAAAGGCAATAAAAATGAATCGTTTTGTCTCATGCAGGAATCTTTATTAATGAATATGTGAACATTCTCTGTACAATTTAATATGCTGTATCCACTCATATAATTCTACAAAGAAGTATATTTTTGTGCATAAGCTGATTGGTAAATTTGATTTTAATAAGAAATCAGTAAAATATGCATATTACAAGTGAAGAGAGTACAGGTTCCTATCTGCCATTTATAGTAAGATCTTATATTTCAGAGCTTAATAATGAACCTCCCTGGGGAAGATTTAATAAAGCAGGTGCTCTGGTATTGCAGGCACTTTTGCTTCTGTCTTTCCTTTTTTTCCTATCTCCATGGAAAAAAAATCTCAATAAGATTCATGACCCTGTTTATCAAGGATAAATCTAGTATAGTCTGGACCATGTACCACCCAAGCTGATCCAGATCTCCAACCCAACCCACTGTTTGTCACTGCGTTTATAAAGCACAACATGTCCTGTGAAATTATATGTTTAAGCATTGTCTCTCCATCCTTACCACAAGAAGTATAAAACCAGTTTAGAGTAACCGTCTGTTGCACAGTGTAACAAATTTTTAAAAATACAAGTGGGGTGGAGGGGGGAGTAGATCTTAACTGTTCTCTTCTCCTACAGAACACCTAATGTCTAAAACATGTTCAATCCTGTTAATGCTTGTCAAATATTTCACAGTTCAGCTTTGTTCAGGCTTTTTACTGACTATGAAAAATCAATTTGGTGGGATTCAGATTCCAGAGACGGAAGAGCTGGAAGAGACCTTAAATAACCTTGTTCTACCAGGTTTATAGGTCAAAAACTGAGTCCCAAGAAAATTAAGTGACTTGCCCAAGGTTTTCCAAAGAATCCAGTTTTAAACTCAAGTCTACAGACCCCTACTTCAGCATCCTTCTCACTGTTCATTTCATCTGATATTTTTCTTTAATAATTAAACAATTTCAAGAAGATACACAATGTGATTTCACAATTAAGATAAAGCAGTCACATTATATCCAGGATTGTGTAGAATTTCACTTGTACAGAGTTTCATCTGGTATTTAGTCATTATAGTCAAATAGTATCATTATCTTTCAATTACAGAGATCAATTCTAGTTCATTAGCAAAATAAAATGATTGCCGAAGGTCCACATGAATTCTTCAAAGCTGCAATCTTCCTAATGTCAGAAGTGAAATACATTTCATAAAAAAAACAAAATTTAACAAAAGTACTTGAGGTTAAATCAAACTGTGCAAGCCTCACTCACCTAAGTTATCACAGATCTATGTTCAACAGTATAATTCAAAGATCTGAAAAGGAAAATACATGCCAAAACCCTTATTAATAGCCATTTCCCCCTATTTCTTGGTTTTAGTAGCTTTTCCAAGAAAGATTAGGGTCACAGGATATTATAGCATGGACAAAGATTTTTAAGTATAGATTCAAGCTAAATGACTTAGAACTACATAAAAGGAAGACTAGATTATGTTTAACCTTACAAGAGAATTCTACATGTAGGTAAAAAACAATGGCCCAAACAATATAGCTATTAAGGACTGTGGCAACCTTATCAGGTTTTCTGAACTGACAGCCTTAATTGCTATGAAAGCAAATCTCAGTCAGCTAAGCAGAGCTAAAAGCAAAGGGGTAACAATATTATCAATCTAAATTGATGCTAATATCCTCTCCATAAAACTATACTGGTGTATCTTGGAAGAAGTCATCATTTACAAAAAATACATAAAGCTGTTCCTCTTTAATATTTTCAGTTATTATAAAGTTATCATATTAGAGTTTCTAAGATGATATAAACATTTCAATGTTAAATTGTTAGAATATGTAAACCAAAATTATAGGCTTTGGCTTTCCAAAATATTTTTTTAATTTTTTTAATGTTTATTTATTTTTGAGACAGAGGGAGACAGCGAGTGGGGGAGTGGCAGAGAAAAAGGGAGACACAGAATCTGAAACAGGCTCCCGGCTCAGCTGTCAGCACAGAGCCTGATGCGGGGCTCGAACCCAAGAACCGTGAGATCATGACCTGAGGCGAAGTTGGACACTTAACCAACTGAGCCACCCAGGCACCCCATCCAACATGTTTTTAATTGTACTTTTTCTAAAAAAGTAATTGATGATCTGCTCAGACCATGATGTGGCCACACAAATAGCACAAATAGTTATGATCATGATATACATCGGGCTTGCAATAAAAGGGATTTTTCCCCATTATATACGGACAAAAATTTAAAACAAAAAAAGTTAAAGATAGTTACATTGTGCTTTTATACATCGATCCTTTTCAATATAAATCAACCCTTCATAAAATTATTTATGCAACTTAACATACATTATCTCATTCTTCTTAGTAATTATTTGCTTCATGGGACACAATCCCTGGAATTCTCAATTACTAGAAACTCAAGATGTTTATCTTGTTAAATAGTTTGCTAATATAGAAGAATGACCTTTTTGAGTCATACTAAACAAAGGGCAGTAGTAGTCAGGAAGCCTGGACAGTATGTAAATCAGGCAATTAAGTAAACAGATATCAGGGGTACAATAATAGCTGTCAGTAAACAAGAGGAAAAGTCAGGTAAGAAATTTAGCGAAGAGAAGCAGATGTAGCCTATAAATGAAAGGGCCCTAAAGGAATGAAGAAATGCCTGGCCTAGAGAGTAAACTTCTGGGCAGAAGATAATACCCTTGTCTAACAGGAGGGAAGGGTACCCAGGTAACTGTGGGATTCTCAATGGGCAGACTGAAGCAACTCTGTGTTCAGCAATGGGGCCTCAAAAGAGAAGAGTTGTGTGTATAATTAAACAGACTAGGGACCCCTGGGTGGTTCAGTGGGTTAAGCGGCTGACTTTGGCTCAGGTCATGATCTAGCCGTTCATGAGCCGTGTCAGGCTCTGTGCTGACAGCTCAGAGCCTGGAGCCTGCTTCAGATTCTGTGTCTCCCTCTCTTTCTCTCTCTGCCCCTCCCCTGCCCACTCTCCATCTCTCTCCAAAAAAAATAATAAATAAATAAACATTAAAAAAATTTTTTTTAAAGACTAGACACTGAGACCCCACTGAAAACCACACAGAGTCATCTTCCTGTGAAAGACCAGGTGGGTAAAGATTGGTGCTGCATAGACTAGCAGATGGAGAAAGTCTGAGGCTCAGCAGCAGCAGAACATGTCAGTGCAAAGCAAACTGACGGCAGTCAAGGACACGAGCTGATGCAGGCCTCATCTGTATGCATGAGTGCTGCTGGGGAAGGGCTTCCTTTTTGTTTGCATAATTTCTGAAATTCTTAGACAAATTTATAAACTGGTTGGCCCCCACAAATACAATACCATCCTTCTAGCCAATGTGGCATCCGGAGGCGTGAGCCACTCAATGGAACCTAGCAAGGGAAGAGCCATACATCAAGAGTCTGGGGATTGATTTATCCAAATTATACTGTGTTGGTATATCTTCTATTATAAAAATACCCCTACTGAAAGTAAATGCTACATATGCAGATGAAAGGGAAAACTCCACTACACAACTCTTGATGTGTGTTGCACTGTTCACCCGCAAATTTAGTCTTTTGGATTATGATATTTGTAAGTCAAGGCTTTATACACAAAATGTAGTATTGTTCTACTCTTGCTCTTACACTTTAGTCTAGCAATAATTCCATGTTATTGGGGATGTTGATAGTCAAATTGTCCTGAATGCTGCCATTACTTGGGTATTTTCATCAATGCCCTATTGTTTCATGAAACATTGCTCAGCATTCTTCATTTATATTCAACTTTTAAAAAAGAAAAGAGAACCAAAAGAAATGCTTAAAGATATTTATGTTCTCTTAATTTAACTCAGAGATAAAGGAAAAAATGTTAACCATGGGTGAGTCTAAAATATACTAAGATGCCTAGGAATGAAACTTTCCTTCAATAAAATTTTTAACTAGAAAAATAACACGCTATCTTGAATAACTTAGATGTTCTGTCGGGCAAGAACCTGGAAAAGATAACTTTAAATTATTTTACTTTGGAGGCCACCTGGGTGGCTCAGTCAGTTAAGCATCTGACTTCAGCTCAGGTCATGATCTTGAAGTTCATGGGTTCGAGCCCCGTATCGGGCTTTGTGCTGAATTTTCAAATGACAAATTTATGCATGTGCACTACACTACAAATAGTACAAAGAATTCTAAAGTCCCACTCCAGTGATCACCCCAATCCAAATCAGCTCCCATGAGGTAAACACTGTTACCAGTTAGAAGTGTATTCTTCTAAACTATTTCTTAGGCACTTATAAAGATATAAAGAATAAGTACGCAACTGCCTTTATACATATAATTAGTGCATTGAGATATGTCTTTTTTTTCTTGCTTTTACATAAATTGAGAGAAAATGCCCTTTAATTCTATGATTGCATAATTTCATTAATTGTTCTGAGAAAATAAAACATTTCCTTGGAACTATTGGCCCGGAAGCTAGTATTGCACTGTGCTTCTGAAATAGCCTATTAGCAGGAGCATCCCTTGCCTAAAGAAGAAAAATCTGCTTCAGTAGCGCTATCATGTCCTTTGCAACCCTCTGCCAAACAGCATATATTTAGCTTCAGGCTCATCGACAAACTAGCAATGTCATTCGTCCTCAGTATCCATTATAAAAACTTGCACCTGATGAACCTCAAAGCAAGTTTCTAGATCACATACCCTTCTGGTCCAGCAATTCACTTTGCTCATCTTTTATCATCATTGCTTGTTAAATTTGCAACGCACACACGCACAAGCATGCAGCTATGGAGAGAATTAAACCCTACACTGTTCTCCCCTTGGGGTGAAGGGAAGGAAAGAAAAACAGGAAAGTCAATATTAAATATTTGCTGTGGTTATTTAAGTATATATACATTTGTGTGTTTCCCCTTGGAGGTTGCTTGATGGAGGATGCGTTTACAGAAACTTTAAATAAGTGGGTCAATCACTGTAAGACGCACAGAGACTTAACTTTTTTCCAATTCTATTATTCGGGGCTGTTCGATTTGATGTTTGATTTGAAATTAAGAGCTTTAAATAAATGCTTGGAAACTATACGGGATGGCAGTATTTAGCAATCTTGTTTTCTTTACATAACGTAACACACTAATGGACTACATTTTTCTTTGCTTTTTGCCATTAACTCTGAAAATAAGCAAGTTACTGTCCAAATCAGAGCCAAAAACACCACAGGGTTTCTGGCTGCAAAGGGACACTTCATGCATGAATGTGGGAAAGGAAAAAGTTGATAAACAGCCAGCTGGGAAGTGTGAAGAGATTATTTTTATTTCATGGTGTTTTCAGTGTGTAGTATCTCAGATGTTCAAAAATATATCACTGTGCCTGAAAGTTTACAATCCCCATAGTAGATATTATCCAATGTAGTAGATGTGAAACACTTATAATGAGGATGCTTTCCCTCCATCTCTCCCTCTTGCCCTTCCTCTCTTTCTCTTTTCCAAATCTAATGGGGTTAAAATGCAGCTTCACAGAAAGCAAGCATAGGCACATTGGAATTTTAATGAATGGATCCATGAGATGCGGTTCTTAAAAAAGTGAAACAGATGCTGTCCCTCTGCTGCTGTTCTTTCTTCCTGATTATTTTTATTGCTTTGCCATTCAAAAGAATCTGGTACTTCGGGGTGATTTTCCTTTGATAACCATCCTCTTTCCAACACTGAACACCCAAGTATTGTGTTCAGACCTCAAGGTTTGCAATAATAGTGTTGAACAAATTTGGGGGAAAAAACTTAAAAATTATGGTCTACATTTCATTGTTGATTCTGTAGAAATACACACACACACACACACACACACACACACATACATACACATACAATAGGACTAGCCTGGATCTCCAAAATGATAAAAATTAATTATCTCACCAAAGTGCTGACCTCCAACATCTTTGCAAGGTTTTCAGTGTGTGAGACACATTTTCTGTCTACATGAAACATTACCTTTGCTAGTCTTGCTCATTAGTTCATCCTTCTTATTGCCATTGCCTCTAATTATTTTATTATCATCTTAAATTTTTTATTATTATTTATCATCTGTGCTAGTTTTATAATATAAGAAACATTTAGAATTTAATAAAGCAAAACTATAATTGTCTTAGTTAATCAATAAAGGTGTGTTGCTTGGGAGCATAAATGGGAAGTTAATTTGTTTTGCAAAATAAATGCCACAATAATGGAAAGACAAAAATATTCAAAATTCTCTTAATAAAGGGCAGAGTACAGAATATTTTCATCTTATATCTTGAAATAAAGGAGAATGAAAATATAATCAATTGACTCTTGTATAATCATACAATTATACAATTATAAATATGTGTATATATCTACAATCTACCTCCCCCCCAATGCTATTTAAATGCAAAGAAATTAGCACATATGAGCTCAAAAGTACTCACATCTATAGAATATATCTTGTGCTCATATGTAATAAATCTGTTGAATGAGGAGCACCTGCATAGCTCAGTCAGTTAAGCATCTGACTCTTGATTTTGGCTCAGGTCATGATCTCACAGTTGAGAGATTGAGCCCTGCATCTGGCTCTGTACTGAGCATGGAGCCTGCTTAAGATTCTCTCTCTCCAGCTGCTCTTCTCTCCCACTCAACACTCTCTCTCTCTCTCTCTCTCTCTCTCTCTCTCTCTCTCTCTCAAGTAAAAAAATAAGAAGAAGAATAAGTTGAATAAATTTGTTGAGTGAACATTCTAAAAGGCAGAGGGTTAGAGCTTTTGTGAAGCTGGGAAACAATTTGAAACACTTTCTAATCATAATAGGTAGTCATTATGTGTGTTGCTCCTCTAGATATCCCATATCTGTTCGTTAGTTGAAAACAACAAAACTCAGGATAAAACTTGTTTCTTGGACACTCCATCCAAAAGAAACCAAAGTAAATTACAGTACTCTCAACTTAATTTTGGAAGCTAGTCAACTCTCTATTTAAACTTCTGAAACAATATTAGTAAAATAGTAAAAAACACAGACTCCTATCCGTTAGCTTTCCAAAGACATGTGGTCTTTCTGTTCTTATGCAACAAAGAGGTTTATTTCTAGTACATAATTTATTTCATAGAAAAGAAATAATTTCAAAAAGATAAATATAGTACTTTTATAAAGAGTAAAGGGAAAAGAAATAGTGTGCTTATATCGTATGTTAGTTTCTTTGTGTATTAGTAGTTGCTCATCAAAACAAGGAAATAACATGGTTCTTAAGATACTAAAAGATTAACCTCTGAAGGTAAGTGGTATATAACAAGTACAAAGTAAAAAACATAGGGATATTTCCTTTTGTAACTTGTAATGGTTTGTAAACAAAATAAATCTAAGAAATACGAGGGACTCAGTAGCACCAATAGAAGTGTTGGACACAGAGAAAATTCTTTTTTTTTTTAATTATCTTCATATTTATTTATTTTTGAGAGACAGAGCATGAGTGGGGGAGGGGCAGAAAGAGAGGGAGACATAGAATCCAAAGCAGGCTCCAGGCTCTGAGCTGTCAGCACATAGCCCGACGCAGGACTCAAATGCACGAACCATGAGATCGTGACCTGAGCCAAAGTCGGATGCTTAACCAACTGAACCACCCAGGTGCCCTGACACAGAGAAAATTCTTAACCAAAAACTCCTGCCAAGTTTCCTACTTTGTTTTATATGTAAATCTATTGGTGAAGTAAGGGGTTGGGTGTTAAGGCTTCCTTCTTGAGTTTTCCTACTTTAGAAATAACCAAACAAATATACACCCATCATGTGTTAGAAAGTGACGTACATCTTTATGCCTCAATCTTTTGAGGAAATGGTCCTATACATAGATGGCCACTCCCAATTCCCTCTCCTGGGTGACCATGAGAATATCCATGTCCATGAGAATACACTTACGGTTGTCCTGCCCACAAAACTAACTCCATAGTTCCTCAAAAAGTTTAAAATAGAATTACCATACAATCCAGCAATTCTACTTCTAGGTATATACACTACAAAAAACCTGAAAACAGGTGTTCAAACAAAGACTTGTGTAAAAATGTTCGTAACAACACTATTCAAAATAGTCCAAAATAGTTCCATTTGGTGGAAACAGCCAAATGACCATCAATAGATGAACAGATAAACAAAATATAGTACATCCATACAATTGAATATAACTTACCCATGGAAAGTAGTGAAGTACCGATACATGCTACTACATGGATGAATCTTGAAAACATTACCTTAAGCAAAAGAAGTCAGACACAGAGGTCCTTAGATTGTACAATTTCATTTATATGGAATATCCAGAAAAGGCAAATGCATAGACAAAAAACAGTTCACTGCTTGCCAGGGGCCAAGAGAGTGGGGAATACAGACTGATTCCTTAATATGTATGAGGCCTCCTCTTGGGGTAATAAAAATGTCCCCTAACCAGATAATGGTGATGGTTGTACAACATCTGGTTGTACAACCAGATAATGGTGATGGTGATACCATAAGACAGTGAACTCTAAACAGTTAAAATGCTAAATTTTATGTTGTGTGAATTTTATCTCAATTAAAAACAAAACTAAACTAAACTAAATTCCAGTGTTTGTGATCTGGCCCCAAAACTCTTCAGAGTTTATGTGCCTGGCCTAAGTGATCTGTGCCCCTGGCAGCCAAGACTCCTCACAGCAGTATTGGAGATGTCGCTTTTAAGTGAGGTCAAGTTCCCACTACAGTGCCTAAATAAACTTTCTCAAAATGTGGTCCTAAAGGCAAAAATTCTGATATGTTGACTTTTATTAGTCATTTTAACAGTATGCATTTTCAAGAGACCAAGATTTTAGATTTTTTTTTTTTTTTTTCTAATTCAGGACTTTCTACCTTTTAGCTCTTTGGCCATCAAAGAAATTTTTTCAGAGGCAATGATGAATTGGCTTCCTTGTAGGGCAACCATACATCCAGTTTCCTAAAAGCCTTCTGGTTTACATCTACTGACCTAGCAATTAATAGTAGTGTCCCTACTACTCTCAAAAGTGTCCCAGTCTGGACGATACATTGAATGATCTCCCTACTTCACAGGGACCACAGTTTAAGCTTTGCTGACTGATCTGTCCAACAAGAGTCTTTTTTTTGTGCCAGCTTTGATCCAGTTCTCTGGCAAGTTAGATGTGATTTGTCTTAATATATGCATTCTGTTTGCCAAGGCATACATAGCATGTTTGGACAATATGGTCTCATTTCATGATCTTTTGCTCTTATTTTTTCTTCATATCCTATGATACAGCTAATCGTTTGTGGGAACCAAAATGCTAGGAATGATGCCACAGGGAAACTTTCCTATAAGGTATACTTTCTAAAGTGGATTAATCAAAAAAAAAAAAAAAAAAAAAAAAAGGTTAATAAACTCAATTTGGGCACACCCTGATGTTACTACATGGTAGTGTTGAGCTAAATCTGGTTGAAATTTCCCTCACATCTATTTGATAGGATCAAGTGCTATAGATAATTTCATAGTTGTCTATCTATGCTTACTAACATCCCTCTAGGTCAAAAATAGTCATCCTTTTTTCTTTTAACCTATGCATAGTCTCAGAACCTATGTTCATACAAGATTAAATCAAGGAAGTAGGTGGGCTAAGAAGACTGACATGAGCTGAGAGATTCTGAAATTAGATTACCAATGAGCATATTAAATTGATGCATTCCTTTTATTTTTTTTAATTTTTTTAAATGTTTATTTATTTTTGAGAGAGACAGAGACAGAATGCGAGTGGGTTGGGGCAGAGAGAGAGGGAGACACAGAATCTGAAGCAGGCTCCAGGCTCTGAACTGCCAATACAGAGCCCGACGCAAGGCTAGAACTCACAAGCTGTGAAATCATGACCTGAGCCAAAGTCAGACACTCAACTGACTAAGCCACCCAGGCGCCCCGATGCATTCCTTTTAAATAACGCTATCTGCTTCTTATATCTAGAAATTTAGTAGCATAGTGATTACATATTTCAATATTTGCTGTCAAGATCACCCTAAACAAAAATTAATCAGGCAATATATTAGTTGGATTCCTTTGACTACAAGTGGGATTGGCATAGGCCATCATAAGAACAGCAAAGTTTATTATGAGATTACCCACAGGCTTGAAGAACCAGTTACACTCTGTTTCTGTCAGCTCCCTAAAAACTTTGACTTCATTATGGTCCACTGTGGTGCCAGCTTCACACGACAGCATCCTTTCAGCTCGAGCTCTTACTTCTTTCCATTAATTTAGTTCAAATAACTAAAAGGGACAGTCTAATTGATCCAACCCACCTTGTTGTATTAGGCCATGCCACAGGTCATTGGTTCCTCTATAAAACATCTGCCCCTATTTCAGATTCATTACCCCCTTACCATCCCCTTAAGCAAGATAAACTGTTTTGGCCAAAGAAGAAAAGCTCAGTCGTGTAGTATGTTAAAATCCCCCCACCTTCCTGCCAGCAGGCGTTTTAAGCAAGGCAGTCAGTCCCCCTCAGAATGGGAGATTCTATATGCCCAACAGGGGCAGTTTTTCTCTTTGTTTTCTTCTCACTCCTTCCCACCCATCTCCACAAAAAGCTAGCTCCAGCAAAATGCTTTAACTCCATTCTATTCAACCTACCCTGGACCCCATTCTCATTAACTCTTACTCTTAATTAGATATCAAATATTTCCAATATCAAGTGTTAATGACAACTCGATGCTACTTTCAAGAGATCACTTTTAAATTAGCAAGAACCTCCCAGCTAAGAACCTCTCTGTGCTATTAGAGAAATATTTAGAAACAAGAACTTCTGCCAAGCACCTTCCCAACCTCCAATCATATCATATTTCTGTCTATATACTTGACCAGCTCAGGATTTTCTTGCTTTTCCATTTAATTCAAATCAATACCTGATCAAAACTTATTTTGCTTTATGTTTGTAATTCTGTAACTGTTTCAAAGCACAGAAATTCATACAATGAGGAAAGTCTTGTTTTTCAAGTATTATTCACTTATAAATATAAGATGTATTTGAAAGCCCTTTCTGCAGAAATGAAAGGTAGCCAGCAATGGATTAAACATACTGTGTATCTGTGGTCTTTGCTGCACAGTCTGAAAAGCCATTTCTATGAAATTTTTAAAAATTGAAAAATATTTACTAAGTTACTACCTGACATAATACAGTAGGTGCAGGTAATAGATTTCTTTTATAAAAGTTATCTCCCTGCCCTCAAAGAACCTATGTTCAGTTCAGGAGTTCCTCGACATTCCCACCCTTGCTCAGTTTCTCAAGTTGTCTAAATGAAAAACTCATTCAGAGACCTGGGAAAATAGCAAGTGGACAGCCCTAGAAAGCTTCTCTGGGCAGAAAAAAAATTCCCATGAGGGGTGCCTGGGTGGTTCAGTCAGTTAAGCATCCGACTCTTGATTTTGGCTCAGGTCATGATCTCATGGTTTGTGGGATCCAGCCCCCACAGGGCTCTGTGCTGACAGCGTGGAGCCTCCCTAGGATTCTCTCTCTCTCTCTCTCTCTCTCTCTCTCTCTCTCTCAAAATAAATTAATTAAACTTAAAAAAAATTCCACGAAATTTAATGTGTTAAGAAGATATCTTTCTTACCTCTCTGATCCCCTAAGCAAACCTACTGAATTTTCCTTCTTGTCTGTGTAAGGGACTATCAGGGACCGCACCAGCAGTCAGGGCTCAGAAGAGACATGTACTAAGCAGAGGGACACATTCAGAGCAAGGGCAAAGGATAAAGGCACACCTATCTTTAAGGGGTTGTGTGTTGGGCTATTTTTTGTTCTTTCTGTTTTCCTAGGAAACATCATTTTGGAAAGTGAAGATATGACAAGTGGAGAGAAAGCAAAGATATAAGATGAGGAAAAGGGAGGGGAAGTAGACAAAGAGCCTGGCCTTTCAGTATGTGAGGATTTTCCCTTTTCTAGGAAGTTTAAAAAAAAAGTCTTCTCAAGGAAATTTAACACTTTCATACTATGATTAATGTATTAACACTTTAAAAAAAACAGTGATATAAACTCTAGCTAATTCTGTGCTGAAGATACTGAATTCAGGCACAAATCACACAAACAGTCCTCAAGCTTACAATGAAATACACTCCTGGAAGAGGAGCAATCAATAATATGATGCTACTAGATCTAGCTTCTTCAATAGAAGTAATGTCATAAGTGGGTGGAGGGAGATAACGTCCCTGGCTAAAGCCTGACATTAAACATTTTATAGACTAGGCAGCAAAGAGCTATTTAATCTTCCCAGCAAAATGTTTGTTTCAAACTGGTACAGATTAAAACCTTCCAAACTATACCGAAATTGAACAGCACCCAGTTTGGAATCCCAGCTCTGTCATTATCTAGCTATGTCACTTCAGGTAAGTTACCCTGAGACAGGGAAACTAAAGGAATCCCATGAAAACTTTTTGTTCCTCCTTTCCTGCTTCTATTTTTGCTAGGACCTCTACCTCCACCTTACACACATGACTTACAAAACAGATAACGTATGTCCTCCTTTTAAAGGTCAAAGAGTTTTTCAAGTCTTCCGACACAGTAAGTAACATCTACCATGGAGGACACTTGAGCACTCTCGTCCTTGTTTTGACCAGTTTCTAGATGCCTGAGAGGATACGTATACCAGACCACAATCTTCAGTAAAAACTCCAGTCCCCAAGCAAGGACAAGGCTCACTCAACCTTCTTTCTGGGCCTGCCATGGAGACTTCTGAGTCTTTCTGTGTGAGTCATTCCATAGATCCTCTGTCCATATCTGCACTCTCCATATATCTTCAATCTGCTCTTACTTCCTCTTGGCTGGAGTTTGATTTCTATTCCGCTTGAAGCCAAGGACCCTCTTGACAGGTCCTGTGGGACTACCTCTGGGTCCCTAGACACTGCCTGCCTGCCTCGATCCTCTCAGAATCAGTTTCCCTTTCTATAAAATTGGATTATAATGATACCTATCTCATAAAGCATGAATTTGTGATAAAACAAGCAATATGTATTTTGGTCTTCATTCTCTGGCTCCCAGCCAGAGCTCCTAAAACCTTTACAATTTCCTAAGTGAAAAAGGTGTAAGGGGTATCTTTAGTTGTAATATTTGGTTTTTGTCCCTGGTTCCTGATATAGTTCAAGAGTGATAGAGGTAAAAGGAGTATCTTTTGTTATTTATAACAAAACCTTTTCAACCACACCTAGTTTATGTTAATGAATTGACTTTTGGAAAGCCCCTAAGAATGGGAAGGCTTGTTGCCAGGGGAACCAACAATGTGATGAGAGTTTGGCACTTTCAGCCCATCCCCCCAGCATTCCAGTGAAGGAGAGGGGATGGATATTAAGTTAATCACTAATTGCCTATGATTTAATCAGTTATGTTTATCTGGTAAAGCCTCTATTAAAACCCTGACCAAAGAGCTGAGAGAGCTTCCAGGTTGGTGAACACATCAAGGTGAGGGGAAAGTGACCCACCCAGAGAAGTCACAGAAGCTCCACACCACTTCCCGCATATATTGTCTTATGCACTGTTACCATTTGTCTGTTCCTGAGTTGTATTTCTCAAAACAATAATAATAAGCAAAGCACTTTCCTGAGTTTTGTGAGCCCATCTAGCAAATTATCAAACCCAAAGACGGGTTTGCAGAATCCCTGATTTATAGCAAGTCAGTCAGAACTACAGGTGACAACCTGGGACGTGTAATTGGTGTCTCACGTGGGGAGCCCTCTTCTGGGAATGAGCCCTTAACCCGTGGGGTCTTCACTAATTCCAGTCAGTGTCAGAATTGGGTTATATAGTAGGACTCCCAGTTGGTGTCCTCCAACAAATGGAGAATTGCTTGGTTTACAAAACTCCACACATTTGGTGTCAGAAGTGTTGTGAGAATTGAGGAAAGAAGTTTTCCTTGTATATGGTGTTCAAAAAACCACAACAGGTCCAAAATAGAGTCACTTGTTCTAAGCCCTACATCAGCAAAAAAGGTCTTAAAACCTAACCTAATTGCAGTTTCAACGTCTCCCAAAGACTAGAATTTTAAACATATCAGTCTGGAATTTACTGATCAATCCCAGAGAGGTAATCTGCCTAATAGACCCTGGTCCACTCCCCTTCCCCAAAGGAAGGTCAGCTTGCCTGAAATAATACTATCTTTTGTTTATGACATCCTTACTCCTGCCGCCTTCTGCCTACAAAAGCCTTCTATTTTCTACAGCTCTTCAGAGCTCCTTTCTACTTTCTAGATGGGACAAAACCCAATTGTGGAGTAAAGCCAATTTACTGTAGTCAGTTGAATTTTTGGCTTTTGGCAAGGGTATTGTAAGAGTTAAATTAAATAATCTATATAAAGCACTTAGCAATGCCTAACAAGTACTATGCACTCAGTAAAGGTTAGTTGTAATTATTATCATGTGTACATATTGATAAACATGTTTCTGGATTGCCACTCATTGTGTAAATTGGTCTATTTCATCCAAACACAATGCATCCTACATGCCCTAGACAAAAATACCAGCCAACTCTATCATATAGAGTCCACCATACTTATTTCTGATATTTTGATTCAGTCAGGCCAGCTGGCCTGAATCATACCTGTGGCTTCCAACAACCTCACTGTGGCCTCTTTTGCTCTAGCCCCCATCTTGACCCCCAACACTTAGTTGGGATCTGCTCAAGCTAGCTATGCTACCTGCACTAACCTTCCCTGTTCAGTGAAAGGATTTAGATCATTGTAATTAATGATGTAAAGTTATATTTAAATAATCCAGTATAAATATATAAAATATTTGTCACTAATTTAGTTGAATCTTGATTCTTCCCTTACTTCTATCCCACCAAAAACTGCTCCTTCCTAAGAACTCCTCATTTCAGTAGAGTACTCCCCAAATTCCCCAAAATTCTAAGTGTCAATTCCTCTTTTTTTCCACTCCCTAAATTCAATTCATCAGTAAGTTCTACCACTGTAATTGTGAAATACATTCTGAATCTTTCCCCTTTTGTCTGTATTATTAACATCTTTGTCCATTGGCAAGTCAGCATCGGTATCATCTGGGAACTTGCTGAACAGTTCTTAGGCCCCATCCCAGAAATACTGACTCAGGAGGGAGAGGAAGAGGCATCAGTCTGTGTTTTAACAGGCCATCCAAGTGATTCTGACAAACACCCTGGCCTGCAAACCACTGCTCCCATCAAAACCACTGTCAGCTCCCAGCGTCAGTGTATGACAATATCAAAGCAGCATTATGAGTCTCTACTCTTGTTCCCCTACCATCCATTTTCCTCTCAGCAACAGGAATAGTATTTTTTTTTACTTGAAATCCTCCAGTGACTTTCTATGTCCATTAAACTAAAATTATTTTCCTTACCCTGGTTTACACATCCCTACATGACCTAGCTACATGCTTCTTCTCCAATAACATCCCTCTCCATCTTTTATGCTCTAGCAACACTGGTCTTCTCTTCCCATCACTTAAACATACCATGCTGGGCCTTTGTAAAAATTTGCTCCTTTGCTGGTATCATCCTTATCATTCAGGTCTCAGATTCAGTGTTTCAGATTCAAGGTCTTCACACTATGTGAAGCTTCTGGGGTCCAATAATTAGTCACTTACAGATAACAAACACTCATTCTCTGCATATCACTAACTGTGACCTCATAGCTTTCTTATTTGCTATTTTTACAGTTTATTATCTTTCTTCTACTAGATGGCCTTAGAGTAATGATTTGTCCATTATGTTTACCTTTGTTGATCCAGAAACCAGAATAATAATGCAAATGTTTAATAAATATTTGTTGAAATAATTAACTAATTGTAAAAAAGCAGCAGAGGAAGAAGCACGTGCAACAATATCAGGGAATTTGGAAAGTCTTTGAGGAGATTGTGTCAAGTGACTCTAAAAGTGACTCTAAAAGGAGACAGAGGAGGACAATGGATCAAAACTGAAGTCTGATCCAACAGGGCTCAAATACCAGCTCTACCTCTCACAAGGTACCGGACCTGGAGCAAATTTCTATCTTTTTTTTTAAACCTTTTCAACATCATCCTCTCAGGGTTGTGTTTGGAAATAACTCAAATAATATAATAGGAAACTTAGCACATGGTAAATACACAGTAATTATAATTTGGAACTTTGCAGAAGGTCTGGAGGTCTTTGAAAAATATGTCATATATTGCACATGATAATAGGAATGTTAATCAAAATGAAATAAAGGAAAAACTCACCTATAATCTTGTTACCTCAAAAAACATTTTCATTTTGTCACTTCACTTTTATATACATAGAATATTTTTACATAATAAAAATCGCAAAGTAGATTCAATTTTGTAATTCCTTGACTTTTTGAAAACTCAGTTCAGAGATGTCTCTTTTTCTGCCTCATTTTTAAATTTCCCTCAAGCAGGTAGAGAGAAGCAATCAAGTTGTTGGTCCTCCCTGCCTTTGAAGCTGAAAGTTTTACTACCTTCTTGAAATGCAATCTCTACTTTAGCGATTTCATCTTGCACTCTGATATTATGAATGTCATGTCTTTAAAATGCATGAAACAACCTTTATTTGCACTAAAATTCCCAGCCTTTGATCATTTCCCATCCTTTTGTCTCAAAAATAACTGCTCCAGGTTTTGACTAGAAGAGTGGTCAACTCAAAGGCATACGTCTCTGTGTTTGATCATGAATCTACAAAATTAAAAGGCTTTGTTTTCATTGGAGGAACGCTAGTAATAGGGAGAGGAATGAATCATGGAGGCAGATGGAAGAAGGAAGTCAGAGTAGCATGATGACTACCATTGAAGAGAAACCCTGAATGCCATAGTTTTTGGAGTACTCATGGTCACTGTAAGTAATGGGAAGGGGTATCATAAGTGTAGTGAGAGGATCATTGTAAACTGATGAATTTTCAAAAGTAAACAGAGGAAAGTAAAAGTCTCCAAATTCAGTCTGTCTAAACAATATTAATCAAATGGCTACTATATGCCATGCAATGTGTTAAGTGCTGGGGGGATTATGATGATCAAAAAATAAATAAATACATAAAACTGAAACCTAGGTATGGTTCCTATCCCCCATATTTATAACCTTGTGTAAGAAATACCAATGAGCCAAATAAACACTCAAATAAACATAAATTTATAACTCAGATTACTGACGGAAAAAAGATACATAGTGTCATAAGATCATGAAATAATTAGATCTCACCTAGATTTGGGAATAAGGAAGGACTCTCTGAGCAGGAAGCATTTGAGCTAGATCTGAAAGTAAATGTTAACTGGATAACTGCTTTTGACTTGGAAGTAGGAGGGAATGGGTGTGCAGAGCATTCCAGATAGAGAACAGCATACACAACAGCCCTGAGTTAGGAGGAACAAAGCATGTTAATGGAACTGATAGAAAATCAATACTATTATGACCAAAGCTGTTCAGAAGTTCAGCTGAAACATGCTGCCAGTCAAGGTTGGATGTATCTGAATAGGTGATGGGGTTCTAACTCACAAAGTCTGTTGTAGGGATTAAATAAGTAAAATGGGAACATCCTGGTAAAGTACAGTACAGTGTTTGGCACAAAATAAAGTGGCTTGTAAGTGCTCTTTGTTATTATTATCATTCGGCATTACCACGTCCACTGTTTATACGTTAATTATTTTCCATCATTTCTGCCTCTATGTCTGGTCAGCTCAGGCTGCTATTGTCCCTCACATGGACTCCCTACAACAGCTCCATTCTCCACAATGAACCCACCACTTCCCACATGAAAGCACTTAAGGACTCCACCTCTAGTTAGTTGTATATAATGTTGGTTTGCGATATGGTATATTGTATGTGAAGATGATAAGATTAAAAGCCAGAAATTATCTATAGTGGCCAAAATATATGGAAAATACAATGTCATTATTACATAAGAGAGTGGTACAGAGGGTTTAAATAACATAAATTTAAAATATAAGATGGAATTAAAATATTATTCAGAGTAATTATAATTTTAACTAAGAGTCACCTGTCAGTACGAGCTGTCAATATCAAAAGCTCAGATAGGGTAGCTAGGTAGATAGACAGGGTAGAGAAGACAAGACCACACCTGCTGGGTGGAAGATCTAAGGAGAGCTGGAAACCCTAACTTGAGTCTCTGGTCACTTCAGAGTAAAGCCAGCCTTTGGTAATATCTCTCCAGAGTGAAGCTCCAAGAGAGTCACAGCTCTCTTCTCCTGCCAACCAGTCCAAAACCCCAGCCTAAGTGTCTTCCTTTCTTTCTGACCCAGGATTTTAACTTCCTGTTCAACAGGATAAGAGGTGAAAGTAGGAGAAGAGTAAAAAGTGATAAAATGACTGCTTAAAGACCTCCCAAGCCTCTTCTTCCTTTACCTTCAAATTACTTCTTGCTAGCCTCTAGGTAAATACCTACTATTTACCTAGAGGTAAATGGAACCCAAACAGAGGATTCTTCAAAACCAATAGGTACTAAGTCCCCTGAGTGGCTCAGTGGGTTGAGCATCTAACTCTTCATTTCAGCTCAGGTTATGATACCAGGGTCCTGGGATCAATCCCTGTGTCAGGCTACACACTAAGCATGGAGCCTGCTTAAGTTCTCTCTCTCGCCATCTCCCTCTCTCTCTCTCTCTCTCTCTCTAAAATAAAACAAACAGAAAAAGAAAACAAGATAAGTACCAATATAATGGAGAATTCTCTTGATCCAAAACCCTACTAAAGATTCACCATTGCATCAAGATAAAATCCAAAGCTCTCAGCCCTCCATGAAGGGCCTCTTATGATCTGTGCCCTCTAGTGCCTCCAACTTTACCTCTCATTACAACTCCGCTCAGTGAACTCCAAATAGTCTTTATTATTATTATTATTATTATTATTATTATTAATGTTTATTTTTGAGAGAGACAGAGCATGAGCAGGAGAGGAGCAAAGAGAGAGAGAGAGAGACAGAATCTGAAGCAGGCTCCAGGCTCCAAGCTATCAGTGCAGAGCCCAATGTAGGGCTCGAACTCTCAAGCCATGAGATTATGACCTAAGCCAAAGTTGGACTCTTAACCGACTGAGCCATCCTTAAACTCCAAACAATCTTATAGCTTTTGAAATTTCTTGTATGGACAGTACTCTGGCTTACCTTTGGTCTTGGTGTATATGTGCTGCTCTCTTTGCCTAGATTACATTCTCACCAGCAACATATGAGGGTTTCAATTCCTTCTATACTTTTTAAGTTAGGATCTTGGTGCATATGAAATTGTGTCCCGTAGGGTTAATGAGGTTAAACTGTCACCAGCAAGACCCCCATTGACCCCATCCTTCCCAGGAATGTTAACTTTATCTTTTAGAGGCAAACAACATGAAGAGCTCCCACTGGCCTAGACCAGTTTGAGCTTGACCACTGACTCACAACGGTGCAGATGGACCATGAAGGGTCCGACAGTTATCTCTACCTCATTATAATGTTAAAATCTCTACCCAAGTTGAAGCACAAGCTTCATTAACATAACATGGACATATGGATAGGCATGTCTCCTAAGTACCATGTGATGACAAAACTCTCCTTTCTGAATATTCACCCTAGTCCTAACGAACAGAAACCCCCTCACACCCGTTCAGGGAGTCAAGGCTTTAGAAGTTATTCCCCGTGATCTCTATTTGCTGCAAATAATTTATAAACTACATAAGTGCTTCTCTCTTTAAAAGAATTTCTTTTAATGGCTTTATTACTCTGCTCTGGCTGCCATAGCAAAATACTATAGACTGGGAGGCTTAAACAACTGAAATTTATTTTCTCACAGTTCTACAGGTTAAAAAGTCTAGGATCAAAGTTGGGTTTCTGGTAATAACTCTTTTCATGGTTTGCAAATGGCTACCTTTCTGCTTTATCCTCAAATGACCTTTCCTCAGAGCACATGGGGAAAAAAAGAGAGACATCTGGTCTCTCTTCCACTTCTTATAAGTACACCAATCCTATCATATTAGGGTCCCAAGATTATGACCTTTTTTAAACCTTTATTACCTCCTTATAGGCCCTGTCTTCAAATACAGTCACACTGGGTGCTGGGCTTCAAGATATGAATTTCAGGGGGACACAATTCAGTCCAAAGCAATGGCTGAACAATAGTCTGAAAAATTCTATATGAGAATAATGCTCCAGGAGCAAGATACTAAAGTTAAGAAACTTTTTCCTTAAAATATATTATTTGCAAATTTCCTTTAAAATTCATTTTGTTGTGTTAGCTACATACCCTTCACGTCCAAGTGTGGATAAAAGTGTCTTTCTGAAATTTCTCACCTGCATCTACTTGCAATCTGGAAGAACAGACTTCACACTCTTTCAAAAGATATTTAAATTTTCTGTGTAGCTCAACTGTTGTTGTCTCTAACTCCATTTCTATGCTAAAGAAAATGATGCCTTTTACACCATTGAGAGCCTGAATAATCTTGAAAGTTTTCATATGAACTGATGGAGGAAAAGAGGCCACCCTAGAGTTAGCCTTATTGGAAGCTTCTACCAAGCAAAAAACTTTAGAATTCCAAAGAAAACTAATTGGAACCCTGAAGCAGATGGGAAAAGCAGAAATTTCAGAACACCTTTGTGACCTCATTACAAGCATAATGAAGGAGGCAACGATGGAGTTAATTAGAAAAGAGGCAAGAAAAAGATTAAATGAGAGTACAAAAACAACAAAATGTAACTCACAGAAAGGGAAGCATTCAGCAAGAAATAGAATATGCTGATCTCTGCAAAACTATTCAGAACCAAAGAAGATGGGAGCTAGAATCAAACAAAAGGAATATAAACCAGGTGGCCACTGAGGAAGAAAAGTCTGTAGAAAACACAAAGAGCAGGCACCTGGGAAGGAACTAGCCAATGTCTGCATCAAGCAAAAAATATAGCCCCAGCAGCCAGGGGAATTTAGCTGGTTATACAAGAGGGGTCGTTCTTAATTGGGTGGCACTAATTGTGTACCTGTGTAGGTGGCGAATAAAGCTCATGGGTTTCTTAGTAGCCACAAATAGACATTAGTCCAAATTTGTCCTTCATCACTTAAGACCATCTCAAACTATTAACATCCTCACCGATTTCCACTATGTGTAGAGACTGAAAATGACCTCTAAAGATCAATGATAATTTTCACAAGCAATATATATCCAGAGATAGTCTGTACACAGTAAATTTTAAAACCTGTTAATAAAATGACATTGTACACATGCAGTTTGTCCATCTATCTATGTTGTTTTGACAATAAGAAGACAGTGTCATAGGCCCATTTCACTGTAAAAGTTTCTGATAGACGAAAAGTACCATGCTTTTTTAAGATCACTTATTTATTTTGAGAGAGAGAGAGAACATGCATGGGAGAGGGGCAGAGAGAGAGAGGGAGAGAGAGACTCCCAAGCAGGCTCTGAACTGTCAGCGCAGAGCCTGACATGGGGCTCAATCCCATGAACCGCAAGATCATGACCTGAGCCCAAATCAAGAGTTGGACACTCAAACAACTGAGCCACCTAGGTGCTCCCCCTCAACACTTTATAAAAAATAGTCTTCTTTTTTTCTTGAGAAAGAGCACATGCAAGTATGGGAGGGGCAGACCGAGAGAGAGAGAGAGAGAGAGAGAGAGAGTGAGGGAGAGAATCCCAAGCAGGCTCCATGCTCCATGCAGAGCCCAACCCAGGACTCCTTTCCACAACCCTGGAAACATGACCTGAGCGAAAATTAAGAGTCAGATGTTCAACCATCTGACCTGAGCCAGATGGCCTGAGCCACCCAGGTGCCCAAGAGTACCATGCTTTCTGGTCCAAATATAGCCATGCTACTTGTATAGACTGATGGTTTAGATTGTGAGGAATAAGTAGAGAAGGGATCAGGAAATCAGTTAATACAAGCCAAACACTAGCAAGTTCAGCCCCAAATCTTGTTTCTCAATTATATAGATGAGCTAATTACAATGAGTACACAGACTAGATATTTTCTATATAATTTCTTTATATTTAAAATAATCCACCTCAGTATGTGATTAAATTGAACATGCAACTATAAAATATTATTTCCTACAACTAACCTTAATACCACAGTGGTGATAAATTTAAGGCTCCAGGTTCTCACTCATGCACTGCCCCAGGGATGTCAATGAACAGGCATCAAGTTGGACTGACCAGTCATTTCTGCTACAGTCACACAGCTCTGTGTATCAAGAATGTAAGATTTCTTCGAGCTCAAGATTGATACATGAATAATGTAGGGAGTACATTTGTCACGTGTACCACATCTTTAAACCTCTCACAGAAACCTTACATTGTAAAGATACATGAAAAGTTAATGTTGCAAACATCCTTTACAGTGTAAAAGAAGAAATGAAAATTTGAAATATAAACAGAGAGGAGGAGGGTCAGATTATTTTGAATGTGACTTTTGGAGAGTTTTTAACACCTGAGAGAAAGGTAGTATCTAGCTAGAACTTATTTAAGAATGTATACCATGACAGTCTATATCACTTAACTCCATCATGACAATTATTTCCTAGCAATTGGTCTCTCCCAGAAAGTCAGAACCTCATTTTATCTAGTCCACTAATCTCTCTTTGGTCACTCCACCTCAAACTCTGCCAATTATTTGCACAGCCAGTTCCGAAGCCTAAAATTCCTACCTGTTCTCTTCTGCTTGTTCTGTTCTGAGACTAAAACATTTCTAAAAGAAGTCAGAGAGTGATATAGACTGGCTTCTACAAACTCCTATCATGTATTTTTTCCTCAATTGCTTTTAACTTCCAAGATTTCCACCACTGAATAAACAGCAGGAACGGTCCTCATATAAACTCTGGAATTGTTCCTGGAGTTACTTTCTTTTATAACCCCTAGCCTTGTTTAAGATGATTATATTTGTTAATAATCTTGACTCCTTATGTAGATTCCTCTCTTGACTGGCCACTCAGGTTTGAACCAGTTTTGAATAGTAGTTATTTGTACTTGACTTTCCTTTTTGACAAGGTGCATTCAGTGCAAAATGTACTAGTTAGTCTTTGAGGATAGGTCTTAGTCACCTTTGATTCCCACACATGAAGATACATTGCAGCCAATGAATGGGATCCTGTCCCCATAACCCACCCAAAAGTTTCTAACTAACCTGGTACTCCTTCTTCTCAGCTCCTTCCAGGTGGAGATCAATTCCAAAACTCTTTCCACCTTATTCAGGGCTCAACAGTATTTGATAATACTTTTCCTGGTTTAATTTTTATCATGTTTTCTTCTGTGTTCTTCCCACTTCTACCATTCTCCAGAAAGCTGCCAAACACTCCATCCCTCCTTTGCTATACACATCCAACTCTATTAACCAGCCCAAAGTCATTCAACAATATTAAGGCACTCACCTACTTAACATTGTAGGGGCAAGAACCACTTTCTCGAAAGCTGAGTTTGGAAATACCCTGAGTTTGGAATATCCATCTGTAGCCCTAACACTTTAGGCCACTTGCAGGATCCTTACAAGTATGGCATAAACAAGGTGGTCTCCAAACCTAAACACCCCCATCCGGAGTTCTGCTGGCTAAATTGGTTTTGTTTGAAAAAGATGGGAAAACTTAATAAAGGAACGGTTATTAAATGTCAAAGGCACAAAGGAAGAAAAAAGGCTACTGATATCAAATTGTGCTCATGAGGATCTTGGAAAACATTTAAAATATTCATCAAACAAGGTGTAAAAGGTAGCATCAGTCTCTAGGAAAGGTTTCCGAGTACACAAAATAGGCAGCAGTGAGCAAAACTGGGTATACCAGAATGACGGCACGCATAGAGCAGGGTGGGAGTAAAGGCATGTCTCTCCTTAGATGGAGCTGAGCTATAGATGACAGCGATGCAGGGTGATGACAAGGGTAGAATGAATAGGATTGGCTAAGTCAAGAACTAAGTGCCAAGGCCTCTACTCTCACAGCAGAGTGAGGAGAGGAAATAAGACCACGTTATTAACAGGGCACCTGGCTGGTTCATTTGATTAAGCGCCTGATACTTGATTTGGGCTCAGGTCATGATCTCACAGTTCATGAGATCAAGCCTTGCATCAGGATGCTGAGAGCATGGAGCCTGCTTGGGATTCATTCTCTCCCTCTCTCTCTCTCTCAAAATAAATAAATAAACTTTTTAAAAAGGCCACATTATTAATGAATCATGCTCCTCTTAATATAAATCTGGAATTCCGTTGTTATAGACTGACACATACTCTTATCCAATTATTACACAATTCATTCTTACTCTAAATCAGAATCGCACGCATAGAACAACTATGTCCTATATTATATATGAAAGTTTCCTAGGCATCTTTGGCAGCAGGTGGAAGGCGTAAGAGTACAATAATAACACCACCATTGTATCTATACAGTATTTTATTTCATGGTTTTGAAAAAAAATAGTTAATTTTGTAATAACGAATACTATATAATCTATGGTATTTTATTATTACATAGTATAATAATAAAAAGTATATTGTATACAATAATATATATATGCTATAATAACCAGTACCATAAAACGGTATTTCCTCCAAGCCTTCCATTAAAGTACCTACCATCTCCCCTATACTTCTAAGGTCCTCACACACCTTATCTGTGATTGGACTGTAAGAGTACTTTCCTTTCTACCTAGTGAAGACCTTGCTTTGTGGTTGCTCTTTGCACTGCTGAGAAAAGAAGCCAGCCCTATAGCCACTGAGGGTACTGTTGCCTTTTACTTCTCTAGCCCCATTATTATCTAAGCATCAGTGTTCAGGGACATATTCTGCTCATTTTTCTCATCCACTCTCAAAGCTTTCCTAATAGAACCAAAAATTCTTTTGCACAGTCTCCTGAAAGTGACCAGGTCAACATCAGTTCACATTTTCAAATCTCAAAAATTATACAAAAAATAAACAAACAGACAACAGGGACTTGCTCATTCCAGCTTCCTCAGAGAACTACAGCAAAGAAATATAGCCTGCATTGTAGGCAACTTCATTTAACCACAGAGATAGATCATCACAGAGGAAAACTTTGTCAAAGCTCGATGGTAAGCAAAAGCCACTGAATTGTTTATGGGGGATAACTTTAGGTTCAAACTCTATGAAAGGCAGATAAGTATGTAGATGGAGGCGGTGGTAATGGACAGAAAGGGACAAAGAGGAGGAGAAGGAAGAAAATGATGGTATTCTTATTCGAAAATGCGTATGATACCACCTATATGTAAATCCACTTTACGAAATGAAGTATATTTGGAAAATGACCACTGCTCAGACACTAGATAAGCACTTATTTGATGGCTTGTTTCATTCCCACACCTGTCACTTTCCTCTGAGCCATGGAGATATAGACTGTCAATTAAGAGAGAGAGCAAGTTTACCTAATGTCATGTGAGCTTTTAGCCATGTACAAATACTTGCAATGTTCTATTTCTCTTCCAAGGCTATAGTGCTTATTCAAATCTTGGTTTTCTAAAGAAAACCAGTGTTTAACAAATGTTTAAAGATTATAGTCAGTGATCCTTCAGGATGAGAAGTAATACAATTAAGATTTTTTTTTAATTTTTAATGATTATTCATTTTTGAGAGAAAGAGAGATAGAGTGCAAGTGGGGGAGGGGCAGAGAGAGGGGCACACAGAATCTGAAGCAGGCTCCAGGCTCTGAACTGTCAGCCCAGAGCCCGATGCGGGGCCAGAACCCATGAACTACAAGATCACAAACAGAGCCAAAGTCAGACACCTAACCAACTGAGCCACCAGATGCCCCCAATTAAGATTTTTTTAATGGTGCTACACTAACCTTTCTGAGACTACAAAATATAATCTCAGTTCTACAAAATGTTTATAATATATGTATGTACGTATATAATTTTTGAAATGTGATTGCTTGACATTTTTAATTTCCTAATACTAAGCATGAATTAATTGCAAACAATAGAGTTCTTGTGTTTCAGTTAATTCTTTTGTCTGTTTTTAACACCTTAGTGCCACATAATAAGTACAATTCAAACTGAAATAGAGCTAGATAATCAGTATAATTGTTTCACATGGGTATAGCATCAATGTCTCTGAAAGAGTTAATGTAACTTCCAAAAATACCAAACCAGGGACTATAGGAAAGCAGTGAGAAAACTGGTTCAATATGATATCGATTTGTGGAATTCTTGAGTTCAAACCACGAGTTCCCCACTTGATCTATAGATCTAGGTATTCCTGGAACCAGTATCCATAGTTCAGACAGAGCTTACTAGAGATCCAGCAATCTCTAAACTTTGACCAAATTAATCCCAGGATGGTTTCAATACAGATGCACAAACAATGGTGCTAGTGTGCTCCTGGAAGCCCGTAGACCTTCCCGTACTATCCGTCTTGCTGTGAAATGTCCAGATAAACCCCAGTAGCCAGGTAAATAATAGATGACATTTAATAAAAGCAAATCAAATTTAACATTTTGAGTCAATTTCTTTCCCAAATATAGCAGCAGAAATTTAAAGCAAATGCTTTAATTGTGCATTTTCTCTGGCCAATCTCATTCTAACATTAAAACAGTGCCTCCCACAACTTTGTCACTCCCACCTGCCAGGACTAACGTTGTAGTTATACAGGCATAACCCATGCGCAGTTAGGTCCAAATTTAAAATATTATGGAAGTTAGTGTTCCTTTTCAACGTACATTTCCATATACAAACAGGAAGAAGTCAAGCCTAGACGAAATCTGCATCTCTTAAGACATTTTTGTCTTTTTTTTGTTTTGTTTTTTGAGGTATAATTAACATAGGACATTTTGTCTTAAGCATTTTCCTCACACTTGTTAATCTTCTTCATAAAATTGCTTTGTCAAATAAAAGCAGTTAAATTCTTAACAAAAATAGCAGAGAGATGTAAATAAATCAAGAACAGTTAAATAGTTCCTTGCTCCAAATTAATACATTTCCTATTATATTCTGTCAGCGTAGTTACAGCTTAGAAGATATAAAAGGATTGTCCAAAGCAGCAGTGTAAACAGTAAATATTATCTAAAAATGAAACTCACTTTATTGGCTATTTAGGACTTTCTATTTCTTTTTGCTAATAAAGAGAAAAATTCAGATATTATATTTGATGCTGAATCATAAATCCATCAAAGAACTTATTTTCCTTAAATCCCAAATTCCAAGACATATGGAAAATTGCCTTAAGGTAGAGAAAGTTGTTGCCTTTATCACACTGTGCATCTAAATTCCCAAGATGATTGATTTAACGAGGTTTGCACATTAGAAGCCTTTTCCATTGTTACAATAAGAGGAAATCACAAGAAAGATTAATGCCCTCCACATGGTGCCACTGTATTAAAATGTCTTTGAAATGTCTTCACTCCAGGAGCACTTCCTAACCATGCCAGTGCTTAGGAAAGTTGGTCTCAGTGTAAAGAATTTATTAGTTATGGCGATGAAGCTGTTGTGCCGGAAATAAATACCTGTGACATGCTTACTTTCAAAGGAAAGTATAAGCCAGTCAGTTTCCAAACAAAATTTGATTTCATGGCTTGGTTACAAGGAAAGCACATCTCTGAGGTGTTTGCAAGTGAGGCCACCCACAGGTCTGCCATGGTATCTAGGATCTTGTCACAACAATGCAGTGTTAGTGAAAGGGAAGCAAAGCGGAGCGATCCTCCTTACACTTGGAAAGCTTCTCACACTTAGATCTTTCCTGGTGTTTTCCCTGAAGTGACAATGTTTTTCTTGCCCTCACCTTCCCTCTTCATCACAGACACAGGAGAAAGGAAAATATTTCAATCCACTCTTACAAATCCCTGGGATGGTGACATATACCCGAGTCTGTCCCTTCTTACACCACTCTAATTATATAAAGACTTCAGAGAATAATTTTCTTTTTAAAGAGAGAGAGAGAATGCATGCCTGACTTCAGGACAGGGGCAGAGCAGGGGAGACGGGGAGACAGAGAGACTGAGAGACAGAGAGGAGAGAGAGAGAGAGAGAGAGAGAAAGAGAAAGAGAGAGAGAGGGAATGAATCTGAAGCAGTCTCCATGTTCAGCGATGGATGTGGGGATCGATCCCATGACCATGGGATATGACCTTACCTGAATCAAGAGTCCGAGGTCAGATGCTCAGCCAACTGAGCCACCGAGGTGCCCCAGGAATAATTTTTTTAAAACCTAATTAAGCCTTATACACCACATGTAATCAATCATCCCACTAATAACATTAACTGGGCACCAGTCATATGCCTGGTATTATGCTAAATGCTGGGATCTACACATGAAACAATTTATGAACCAAAAAAAAATATTACTACTTCATTACCACGAGGTAAAATAATAGCCCAAACAGTGTAACCTGTACAACAGCAAAGCAAGTTAGAAATACTGAAAAGCAAGAGAACTGTGGCTGACAGTTACCAAAACGTGCACAGCACAGAAAGATAACTGTTGACACACATCAAATATTAACCCAACAAGCATGAAAACAGAAGGACTTCTATCACTCCAGCCTTATTCCCTGACATTCGTGCATTTCTGTTTCTTTGCCTTTAATCATGCTGCCTTGGTCTGGAATGTTTTCTCCCCTCTTCATCCCCCCCAAGGGATGCTCTCCTGAAAGAGCCAGCTGAAATCCTGTGTCCCCCATGGCAATTCCCAGCCCCAGCAACCTCTTATTTCTATGAATTCTTATACTTTTTCTAATCTCCACCTTCTACTTTAGCAGATGTTGTCCCATACTCCTTGTTCTTGTTTCCCCTTTGGTTAATTTTATAATCCCAGCTACCTTGCAACCAAAACTTCTGCCTCTCCACAATACTCATTACAGGAGTGAACACATTATTATATACACTTGATAAGTACTTGACAATTTGATTTGTTCTAAGATGGCCTGTTAACAAAAGGGCTTTATGAGATTACAAAAAAAAGTGGAGACTTACAGAATGGAAGCATGTATTTATTCACCACTCTGTAGTAAAAATGAAAACAGTTATCAAAATATATAGAAAACTCAGACATTGAGATGCAAACAATAAAGTGTCAAGTTTTTAATTAGGTCAATGGTTTAAAACAATAAAGATTAGAATTATGAAAAAATCCACAAACAAACATAACAGGAACAAATATTAATGTATGAGGAGAGTTCATAGAGCCTTTGCCTGACTCCAAAAACTCTATCATTGCTTCCCGGGCATCCTCTTCCCTTGCTTTGGAAAAGTTAGGATTTACTCAGTGGATCAGTAGAGATCACAAGGTTGTGAGACACAGAGGGAGAAGCAAAGAATCTGTACACATGAGGCATTAAGGAGTCATTCTGGGAGAGACTTTAAAGAGAGGATAAGGAAAAAAGCTATTGGGGAAGCTGCCCATGAGAGAGTAAGGAGTGAAAGTAAAGACCAGGGTTCCAGTTCTATTCAGCTAATACTGAGCAGAAAGATCTGGGAAAGTTATCTAAACCCTTTAAATTACAGACTGCGTATCTGCAAAGTCAGAGCAATAGAACCTAGCACACTGGGTTGTTGTGAGGATTAAGTGAGTTCTTAGCCTATTACTGATTCTCGGTAAATGGAGTAAATATAACCACGTTATTAACAATAACAGGCTTTGAAATTTTGACTGATAACTATTTGAAAGAAAAAAATTATTTGAAAACATGTTTCCTCCTAGAAGTTAGTATATCCATAGGGAAGTTATAAGAACCGGGCACAATCAGAGGACATAATCACACCAGAGACTCATCCAGTGTGCTGGTGGTATGGAGAGAAACTGGGAGAGCCTGGCAAATGCTAAACTTTCCACACGTCTCCTTTCTCTCCCTCTTGCAGCTCGACCTTCTTTTCTTTTCACTCTCTCTTCAAGCATTGTTGACCTACCTCTTCCTACTTACATCCTATCCTCACCCTTTCCTCTTTTCCTATATTTTCACAAGTTCCCTTTCATCCATTTTATTGCCTACACATATTACTCTTAAGAACACAGAAATGCAAACATGAAAAGAAGAAAAGTATTGATTCTCTTTCATGTGTGTAATAAATTGAACCACATGAAATTGTCATTTTGTAGGAAAAATTTACATAAACAAAATATACAGTATGTTTATAACAGTATGTCTACCTACAACTACTACAGATACCTTCTAATGCTCTTACTAATTTAGGTTGGTGAAAAATTAAGGTAACTTCACTTTGGTAACATTGCAAAGTCATGTTCAAAGTGTGTTGAAATTTCAACTGGTTTTGAATAACTTTAAAGCTCTTTTGCATTTGGTCAAGATGTGACTAAATTTGTAAGCCAAATGCTTTTTCAAAAATGAACCATAAAATGTGGATGAGTATGTGTGGGTATGTAGTTAGGGTTCTTTGGTTTTAAGCAATAGAAGCCAACTCTGGATAACTTACACATAAGAAGTAATTTAATGAAAGGTAAGGGAGAGTTCACAGAATTCTTAAAAACCTGAACAATTAGTTCTTGGTAAAAAGAGAAGGCCAACCATGGGATCTCAGGAATAAAGGAGTCATGGTTAGAATCTTTAGGAAGCTCCCAAAGAATTAAAAAGCTCCAGTGGAAAAGAATAAACTTTATATTTTAAGGAAGTTTTAAGTTCATGGCAAAATTGAGCGGAAGGTACAGAGATTTCCCATATGCTGCCTGCATTCACCTATGCATAGCCTCCCCCATTATCAATGGCCCCCACCAGAATGGTACATTTGTTACAATCAATGAATGTACAGTGACACATCATTTTTACCCAGAGAGCAGTACATGAAGGTTCACTCTTGGTGTTGTACATTTGACAAGTTTTGACAGACATGTAATGGCATGTATCCACCATCATAGTAACATACAGGGTAGTTTCATTCCGCTAACAAATCCTCTGTTTTCCACCTATTCGTCCCTCTCTCCCCCAAACCCTAGCAACTACTGATCTTTTTACTTTCTCCATAGTTTTACCTTTTCCAGAAAGCCATAAACTTGGAATCTACAGTGTTTGTCCTAGAACTTACCTGAAGAAAAAAAAAATAGGAATAATTTTCCTACCTCACAGGGTTGTATATGATTACATAAGTTAATATATATACAGTGCTTAGAACATGGTTTAGACCATCATAATGCTCAATAAAAATCAGCTGGATATTATTGTCCCAACTCTGCTGTTATTAACTCTACCCTTATAGTCACCCCACATCTTTTCATCTTATGTTTATACCAATCTCTCTAGACAATGAACTTGGCTTTCCTCAGAACCATATTTTTTTTTGCTTCATCTCTCAGAAAACCAACATAGAACACTTCTTTTGGTTAGACCTTATTTTCTTCTCCCCACATATTACCCCATAATCAATCTCTTAGTCTTATCTCTTATGATTTCACATATGTAAGCAAACCAGTAAAGAATCTGACCCTAGGTATTAAAGACATCAACCTCCTGTTGTATAGAAAAGATCATAATAATTAGGAGGCATCAATGTGGGTAGTAAAATCACCAGCTCTTTGGGGCTAGAATATAGCTAACTTGGGATAAAACCCTATCTTATGGAAATTTGACTCGTCTATAGTAAAAATTATCTTTCCAGTGTTCTTCTAAGCTTTAATTTCACACAGAGGTTTCAAATACTAATCAAGTGCCTTGGGTAGCAAGAACTCAATGGCTCTCAGATGGACCCCAGGAAAGGATTCAGGTCATGGAATCATAAAGTGATGGCAGGCCATTGAAAGAGAAGGAAGTAACACAGTGAGGTAAATTTACCATTACAAGTTACAATGGATTTGGTTAACATGTAAAGGTGAAGATTCAAAGAATCTAAAGAGTACTCAGAGTATATAGGTAAAGTGTAAGGTTTATTTTAGTAAATTCTGTTAACTTACTAGTGATCAAAAATCAAGGAGGTAACAATCACATGCATACAGATAGTGGTGTTCCACTGTGCTTTGTTGTTACCTACCCACTAGCAACTTTTCTTCCTTTTCATTACTAAATACACCCAGTTCATTCAAACATTAAGTCAACCATGTTCTTCTCAAAAGACTGGGCTCCTGTGGTTCAAGTCAATTGTGGCAATTCCATTTACTTTGCAGATAATGGCTCTAAAAATGGACAAGTGTTGCAAAAGTAGCAAGCAGGAAGTAAGGAGAAACTTTTGAAGAGAGTTAGATGGACGAATTTCATCACTCTTAAAAAAGAAGAGGAGAAAATAAAAAATAAGGAAAACAAAGTATAAAGCATTTATTCTGTTTCCTGAATTTTGTGTAACCAAATAGTTGATAAGGAAAAATTCTTCTTTATTCAAGAATTCCAGTTAATAAATACAGCCATTAAGGGGTAATGAAGCTAGGCAACAAGCATCAATAGAGGCCAAAATATTATGCAAAAGTTGGTATGGGATTTTATAAAGAATGGAATTTATTGAAAACTTCTGAATTCACTGATGAATCTTAATACCACTAAAACTGGAACAACATTACCTGTGCTCTAACTTGAACTTTTAGGAAGTAAACAGTATCACTTATGAAATATTCTTGCAAAACAAAACAGAAGTAAACCTGAATCTATTCAAGTTTCTATATTTAAACCTCTATTTTTGGAAATATAAGGAAGAGGATCAAAGTAAATGCAGCACAAGGAAGCAATCAGTCACATTCAGAATGTGGATAGTCAACAGGATAAATAGCAGTTTCTTCAATAAATAAATGGACAGAGATGGTTAAAGACTAAATGAGGCTTAGAGAAATATAACAACCAAATGTCGTTTAAGGACCTTATTTGAATTATTCTTTTTTTCTTTACATAGTTGGGGAAAACTGAACATAGATTAGTGTGTAAATGATTTTAAGGAATTATTATGACTTTTATATGTGATAAAGATACAATGGTTAAGAAAAAATGCCTATATTTGCTAAATGCATGCTGAAATGTTTACAGGCAAAATATGTAATGCTTGATTGAATGTACTCAAGCCAAAAAAAGTAGAGAAAAGAAATGAATGAAACAGACTGGCAAAATGTCAATAATTATTAAAGCTGGGTAAAGGGTGTATGCTTGAAATTTTCTAATATTGAAAGATTTTAGAGACATGGGAAAAATCTGACATAAGAAAAGATGCACCCTATGGGGCGCCTGGGTGGCTCAGTCAGTTGAGCATCTGACTTCGGCTCAGGTTATGATCTCACAGTTTATGGGTTCAAGCCCCGCATCAGACTCTGTGCTGACCTTTCAGAGCCTGGAACCTGCTTCAGACTGTGTCTCCCTCTTTCTCTGCCCCTCCACCATTCTCACTCTGTGTCTCTCTCAAAAAAATTAAACATTTAAAAATTTTTAAAAGAAAGAAAGAAAGAAAGAAAGAAAGAAAGAAAGAATGCACCCTCTTCCTGTTTCCAGCCTCTGAACATTATTATGACCCTGACAGGCAACTGTATTTATGGCAGAACAGAGAGAGTGGAAGAAACTCATTCATTGATAACATCATTGAGCCATGGATTAACTCACCCTGAAAGTATTCTACTCTGTGATTTGACGATGTCAAGTAACTAATGCTTTATTATTTCAGATAATTTTAAGATAAGTTTTCTATTACTCGCAGCCAAAAGTATCCTATGTTATCCTAAATGTTACATAAAATTATTGTATTGCTGTTTTAAAAATTATTTTCTAATTAAGCAAATAATTACATGCTCATTGAAAGTAGTTACTACCTACTCTTTGGAAAAAAAAAAAAAAACAATAGAACAGGCACAGAGTTATGATTCCCTTTCATGCCCCCCCCCCCAAATGCTTACTCCTTATCAGATGCAACCACTATTAACACATTTTGATTTAAATCTGCTCCTGTGTTTGCCTAGATAACGCTGTTTGCAAGTACTCCTTTGTGATTCTATGTTCCTCTGTATCTACGTATATCCTCATGTGGGACCTAATCCTTATGGCACAAAGAACTTGTCTTTGCATTCACCTATAATTATCTCCCCAAGTGGATAATGTGGCACTAAAATTTCACCAGGCACTCAGTAAACAGTGGTTTGTAGGTGATACTGATGTTAAGGAGAAAAGCTGAGCTTATGAGAATTATTTCCAAAGTGAGCACAAACTGAACTCCAAGTCTGAAAATGCAATATTGCACCTTCCCCATCCGCGCAGAAAAATAACAATAGAACACAACTGAAGATATCAGCAGGTGTGCAACATGCAAATGGCAAGCGTGGAAACCAAAGTGACTGACATTCTGAAGACATTTTCCAGCAAGATAAATTGTCAAAGCTGAGAACATTTGAACAGCAGGGCACAGCAAAGAGGCATTACATCTTCACATTTCAAGTCATTTGGCTGTGCACAGCAGAGTTACTTACAAAACTTAGTAAAGAGAAATCTACATTAACTGTTGAGCCATCCATAGGACTGCATTTGGTAAGGAGAGAGGGCATATGTGCCCATCTGTTCCGGATCTAGCTACCTTCCCAACCTTCCCTCTCTTGTCATTTTTAGAATGTAAACATTTTGAATGTAGGGAGGAACTGGGTTCTGTGGTACGTTCTGAACAGTTTCCAGCACTTTGAGCACTTAGAACATTTTTAAGGAATAACAACATTTTGCATTGGACTGGAGGGAATAGAACTTCCCCTTCATTTGCTAAAATGAGAATATCTTTTATTCACCAAAAGCTGTTCTTTGGCTGACCAATTTAGTAAAAGAATAAAGAACTCCTCCTCTCATGCTTAGAAGAGACCTGTTCTTAGACAATGAAATGATAATTGAAGGAGACATATAGCAGCAGAGAGCCAGTTTGTAAAAGTATTTCTCCGAACAAGAAACATGGTTATGGAATGAAGACACTGCTGGGCCCAGCCAGGGGTTCTGCTTTGAAAGCCCCAGGCTCTCTAGAGCACATATAGAAGAAAAGCATGCAAGATTTGGCCAGGCATTTATAAAAGGGACAGAAAACTTTGGGTTCCACATGCCCAAGTTTAAAAAGGGGGAAAGTGTTGGCATCGATCTTGCAGAATCTTTTAGTATTAGTAAACTGTTTCTTAAAAAGAAAATCAAAAATTTTTAAATCTCTTTTGGATTTATCCTACAGATATCGTTGCTCAAGTGTGAAACAGCTATAAAAATAAAGTAAGTCCTTATGCTCTGTAATTGTGAAATATTGGAAACAACATGAATATCCATCAATAGGGGAATGATTGAGTCATTTATAGCACATCAATACAATGGAACACTATGTAACTAAAAAAAGAATGAAAAAGTGCTCTATACAGCTATGAGAAGATCTGAGGGATACATTGTTAAGTTTTAGGAAAAAAAACAGAATAATGTGTGTAATATAATGCCAGTTTTCTGATAAAGAAACGATTAATATCTGTATTTGTAGCAAGTATATGCATAAACTAAACTCTACTAACTGGCAGAGAGTGGGAACTGAGCGTGGGAAAGGTAAGAATTGCAGGGCTGCTTTTCAATATATAGTTTTTCATAGTTTCTCATTTTGAATCACATAGCTCTTAAAAAAATTTGGGGGGGGGGCTTTTTTTAAGTTTTTATTTATTTATTTTGAGAGAAAGAGAGGTGGGGGGGGGGGAAACAGAATCCAAAGCAGGCCCCACGCTGTCAGCGCAGAGCCCAATGAAGGGCTCCATCTCACATACCGTGAGATCATGACCTGAGTTGAAATACAGAGTCAGATGCCCAACTGACTAAGCCACCCAGGCCCCCCTATAAAAATATGTTTAATGAGGGGCACCTGGGTGGCTGGCTCAGTTGGTTAAAGCATCCAACTCAGCTTAGGTCATGGCCTCATTGTTCATGAGTTCGAGCCCACATCAGGCTGTCTGCTGTCAGTGCAGAGCCTGCTGCGGATCCTCTGTCTCCCTCTCTCTCTACCCGTCTTCACCCCCTCCACTCTATCACAAATAAATTAACTTAAAAAGTTATTTTTAGTGAACTTTCATTTAAACCTCTATTAAAGCTTAAAATCAATTTCAGGCCAAATTTCTTTTTTAGGATTTTTTTTTTAACGTATCCTTCTAAGTACTACAAAAGGAAGGCCATGCTGCCTCTCCTGATCAGCTCAAAAAATAAAAAATAAATAAATAAAAAATTGGAGCAGGTAAAAGGATTTAAGTGTACAATACCCTATTTTTCCCTAGACAGCTGATAACCTGAATATATAAATATTTGAAATGCTGAGTTGCTAATGTAAAATGAAAGATGTAACCTCAGGGGTAGAACTGAATTCACAAGGGAATGACTACAATTTAGAGGAAGAAAAATACATATAGTCAGACTAATGCTAAAACCTCAATTGTGTCCACAGAGACTGTAAACAAGAAGTCTAGGTGAGTGACAAACATTATAAGATCTTCAACAATGAATGCTAGTTTATATGCTTCACTCCATTTATGTCAATAACAGTTATATTTATGGAATATATAGATGGCCTCACCCAAAGGCCCTATTACCATAGAAAATAAAAGTGTGGGATAAAGGTCAACTCTGCCCCTTGTCCCTAAGGAAAATAAATTGTTGAAGCTACAACCTAGCCAAAGAATAAATGCCTAAAGGCCTCTGTTAAAACTTTTAACTTAATTCCTGAAACCTTTTGTTGCATCTTTATTTTCTGTTATTTCTCAATTGTTTTGAAAATAAGTACTCACAGTAGTCGGGGAAATAAAAGCTGTATTAAGGTCTCTATCAAGGCAATATGTAGCCTTCTCTCTTAATGATAACACAAAACAAAACACAAAATTCAAGTACCGCTGTTGCCTTCATTTTACCCTTTTTTATTAAAAAAATTATTTAAGAAAATCACCAAACCTTTTTTTAATATTGATTAAATGAGAAATAAGCCAATAATACACTTCAAAATGCAACGAGCATAAATGATAAACCAGCTAACATTATTATATTTGCTATTTAATTTATAAGTATTAATTATAAATGTAAATCAGTATAATGTAGCCATAATGTTTTCTTAAAGTGATAAATAATTCCACATTGTGATTCACATAAAAATCTTTCATTTAAAAATAAAATCACTTTTTAAAATCGGGGAAAATATACTTGGGAAGATTGGAACCTCTCCAAATGACCCAGAGAAGCAGAAACATGAGTTAATAATCTGAGTGTCATTTCAATTCAGTGTTTGTAGGATATCAGATGTATGAAAAACTGCAGTGAAGAACAAGGTGGAAAACATGTCTCAACAATATTATTATAAGATATCTCATTTCTATATATGATCTTGAGGTTTGTTTTAAATCAGTAATCTTTCCTAAAACCCATACCATAGCATATCATAGACGACATTATTTCATTTGTCTAATATCATTCAAATATGTACGCAAGTAGCTGTCAGTAGTGGCAACTTAAGAAAATTAGAAAAGACTCTGTTTAACAATTTGGGTATGCCAGCATTAACAAAACAAGCAAACAAACAAAAATCCAAATGCAGAACACAAGTACAATCACTCATCTTGATATTCTGCCTGTATGTCACTAAATATCTGAAAGTAAAAGTAAAAACTCTTGAGGACTAGAAGGCTCTTAGAGGTTTTAGTAGTACAACAATCCTTGACAGATGATCACACACTGGATAATCGGGTGAGCGCTTGCAATGATGGGAAATTAACAGCCAAAAGTTCCTTGCTGAATAGTTCTAATTCTTACCAGAAAAGTTTTCCTGATTCCAATAATAGCCCCCACACCTTATACCAATTATTCCAAAATAAACAACAAAAAAAAAGTCTCTTTCCCCAACATGGCAGCCTTTCAAATATTCAAACATGGCTGCCATGTATCCAGGTTCTTTTTGGTTCCAAATAAAACACCTCCATATCATTCAAGTGTTTTCTTGTACTTTCCAGACTCTCCACCTTCTACCTTCCCCCTTTCTCTTTGATATTCTAGTACACCAATGTCCCTCTTAGAGGGGGGCACCTAGAATTGAATATAACACAAGTTTGGTCTAACCAGCAGACACTACCCCAAAAAAAGGATCTCTCTTGATGTGGACCATGCCATGCCTCAACTAATGCAACCTGTAATTATATGCCTCAACAGTCAAAACGTATTTTCTTTGTCTCATATTGCATTTAGGATTAACCACAATGCCAATAAGGTCTTGGCAATATTATACTTTCTATTTATATTATTTTAATAACCATAGGACTTAACATTAATATCTGCAAAATTTTATCTAATTGGTTTTATTCCATCTTTCCAATGAGCATTAATTCTGTTATTCGATATATTCACTGTACCTCAAAGTTTATATTAATTGTAATTTTTATAAGGTTGGGTACTGTTTCCAAAGCAGTAAAAAATGTTTAATAGGGAAACTAGAGCATTATGAAACTTCACTAGAGAGAGTCTTAAAAATTGATATTGGTGCACTAATCAAATTTCTTTGCATTTAGTTGTACAATCACATACAAATCTAGTTAATTGCATTATCACTAATTCTATATTTTATCACCTGCTCAAAAAGTACATAACGGGGGCTATCAAATGACCAAGCCACACTATACCATAGAATACTGCTGACCCATCAATTTAGCAACCCATAAGAGAAATGAAAACGGCATTATTTAAGAGAGACTTTTAGCTGGTGAATACATGCTGCCACCCAGAGATTATATTTCACATTTCTATATACCACGTACAAACTTATTTCTTCACCAAAAAAATGATATGTATCCACACATATGACCTTAGAATTTGGAATTCAACTGTTCTGAAGTGTGAAATTTTTAAAATCCTAAACACCAATGAAATTTCTAAGAGCAATCAAAGGAAGAAACAGAATTCTGGTAGGATTCCTCAGTTCCAGTTACATCTGCATTCTTCTATCCAGCTCTATCTCTAGCGTAGTAATAACATAAGATACTCTGGAGAAGATGGGCTTCTTTTAAACAGGGATCTTAGTAATGTTATCCAAAGTTGCACGTGTATTTGCTTTTAAATGACTTCTCTTCTGTTAACACTTTTTATCTTCTTGGCAAATAGGGGAAGAGTCTAGCCACAAAGTGCTCTTCCTTAGTTATGATAGTACCTATGGTAAGCAAATGAATGAACTAATAAATAAGAGAAAGATGGGGGAGAGGGAGTGAGACTTTTGCTTACTAACAAATTGGCCTTTTAACTCTCTTTATTAGGGAATAAGTTCTTTCCTTAAGTGGCTTATAGTGGGAAAGTGAATTCACTAAGAGAGGGGCACAGAGGCAGTGAGAAAGAGATACACTAACGACTTGAGACAAGAGCACCCAAATCTTTCACACAAGTTCTTGGACAGAGTTGGCTAATTTATTCCAAAAGAATTTTTTTAAGTGTATTTATTTATTTTGAGAGAGAGAGAGAAGGACAGAAAGAGAACCCCAAGCAGTCTCTGTAGCGCAGAGCCCTACAGGGGGCTAAAACTTACGAACCGTGAAATCATGACCTGAGCCGAAACCAAGGTGCCTCAATTCCAAAAGAATTTTTAATTTTTAATAGGGAGATATAAACCCCCTGAAATCCAATCTAATCTGCAGATTAATACAGAAACTAATACAGAAACAGAAATTCTGCAGACTAATACAGAAACATCACAAGCCGATTCAGAGACAGTGGTCTATCTACATGCAACATTTTCAAAGTCGTAATTAAAATTATAAAAATGACATAAATTATTTCTTCAATTATTTTTTAAGATTTCCTTTTATAAAAATGATTCTATCCTAAGACACTTTTTTTTCAAAGAGAACAAAATAAACTTGAATAGATTTCTAGAAAAAACTAATTGAATTGATATAACAATATAATTATGGTACAAGTACAATATGTAGAGATTAACTGGCCTAAAATGCCACATGTTGTATAGGTAAAGAGAACTTTGCATCACAAAGCAACTCAGGTCTTCATTAAAATTTTTGCTATAGGTTATAAGGCAATCCAAAAGTTTTAAAGAATATTCTCAATTTTTAAGCAGGTTTATTCTATAAGATTTCTCTAAGATGCTCTAAGCTGTTTGGAAACTTGAAGCTAGAAAAACTGCCATTTGAAAACTGTGAACAACTTTATGTTGCATAAGATGTGAAAATCATACACCACTTTTTCCCTTGTCTTTGAAAAAATACGAGTCCCTTCATTATACAAATATAAAATAGCAATGTTTGGGAAGCTGTGGCTCCAAAGAGCTGAATTATTCAATGAGATCACAGAAAAGGCTCTGTTTGACCCCTGCAGACTCTTTTCTTTAAAGAAAAATTCCCTTAAATCTCCCTTTTCATTGCAGCATACTTGTAAACTCTTGCTTTCCTTGTACATGAGGAAGTGTGCTCATGGAAGAGGAGGAACTAAGATTCAGAACTATTAGAAAGATACCTGATATTATATTGGTTTCAAGGATATAAAGGTGAACTTGAGTCAGAATCTCTGGTGATGGAGTTTGCACGTCAATATTTATAGAAAGTTCCAAACATGCTTCTGAAGCACAGCCAGGTTGCAAAAGGCTTCTACTGCAACGGATTGTAGGAAACTCCCTCACAGTTCAAATTAAGATTAACCCAGACTTTGAAAATACTCTGAGGTTGGGCTCTTACGTTCTGATGTGATTGTTTGGAGCAAAGACACACCAGAAATGTTTTAAGACCAGGGATTCCCTACAAAGAAGTGCAAGCAGGAAGATTCAGGAACAGGAGAGGCCACCTGAGACCCAAGTGAGATTGGGATGGCAAAAATGTCTCTGTTCACATTGAGCCTTAGAGTTCAGAGCACAGGACCTGGGAGCGTTAAGACTGGAAGGTGTTCCTGGTTATTGGATAAGCTGAACTTCATTTGTGAAAACAGACCAGGAGCTGGACTAGAAAGCACACGGAGATGGACAGAGCACTGTCAGCTTCACCTACACTCAGGTACTAGGCCACATGTGCGTGGAGTTTGCACAATACTGAACCATATTGCACAATATTGTCTATTTCTCGTGTGAGTGTGTGTGTGTGTGTGTGTGTGTGTGTGTGTGTGTGTTGGAGTTTGCTACATGTTATTCTGCCCTTTGGTACAAAGATGATTCAAGATACTACAAATCTTTACTAGTTCACAATATCCTTGACACCAGGTACAAACAAAGGGAGCAGAAAAGTTTTATCTGGCATCACTTTGTATTCGACACCTTCTCCATCAACATCTCAAGATGAAATGCAGGCGCTTGCACATGCTCCAGGCCCTGACAGAAGCAGATGTGTGGAAACCAGCAACTGCTACCGTGTTCAGATTCAGATGGGCAATGGAGATGACTTTGCGGGTAGCCTCAGATTCAGTGATGAGGCTACATTTCATGTAAACAGGAAGTGTATCACCTTAATATCTGTATGTGTACACTGAAAACTAACATGTTGCAATGAAACGTGCAGGATCCACGATATTTAGTGATTTTTGTGCCATACAATGCACAAAGTACCCTTCTTGTTGGACCCTTCTCGTTTTGGCTGATGGGTCTCACAACTAAAACTGACACAATGAATTTTCCCATGGCCATAGGCAGACTTAACAATTTGCACAGACTTATCCATAAGATTCCTACTGCTGGGTAAAAAGTCAACTGTTATTTTGTTAGATACTACCGATTTCCTCTCAAAGAAGTTATACCATTTTACATCCTCTTCCCCCAGCAGTGTAAGAAAGCGCCTATTCCTACAGGCTTGCCAACAGAATGTATTACCAGACTTTTATGTGATGATCTGATAAGTGACATGTGTACCTTGGTGTCATTTTAACGTATCGTTCACTTAGTATGAGTTAAGATTGAGTATCTTCTCATATGTCTAAGGATTACATGAATGTTTTTTTCCTGTGTTGCGTCTATTCATGCCCTTTGCTTTATTTTTCTATTGGGTTGCTGGTCTTTTGCTTCTCAATTTCTAAGAATTTAAACACTCCCTAAATTAGCTTACAAATGTAATACAAGTCCAATAAAAATACCAATAGATTTGTCTTTTTTTTCTGAAATAGACAATAAGTGCTGGGTTTTTGGGGTACATTTTGCTTGTTTGTTTTTCTCTACAAATTGAGAAACAACTTGGGTTTTTATAAATATATAGAACAATTTATAAGATTTGCATATTTCTTGTTAACTTTTATCTAGGTACTGTATTTTATTTTTCTTCTTGCTATTATAAATGGGGTCTTGTCTTCAATGATATATTCTGACTCATTTTCTGTGTCTAGCAAGACTATTTATTTGTGTATGTTAATTTCATATCCTGTTACCTTTCTGAGTTTCATTTGTAGTTGTTTTTTTAACAGTTTGTCTTGCAATTCTCCAATTATTCATTCACAGACTGCCTTTTCCTTTCCCATTCTTGTTTTAATTTTCTTCTCTTATCTAATCGTGCTAGCTAACACTGCTGGTAAAATTTTAAAGAGTAATGTTGAAAACTAGTGTCATTGTCTTATTCTTGACTACTGAGAACACCTCCAATGCTTCCTTATCATGTAAGATGTTGTGTTGGGGATAGATACAAATATGTACATATGTGTGTATATATGTTTATATCTATACATATATACATTTCTACATATAGTTTATCGATTGCCAATTTATTTTTTTAAAAAGCAGAAATGGAGACTGAATTTTGTCAAATGCTTTTTTTTATTTTTTATTTTTTTAAATTTACACCCAAATTAGTTAGCATATAGTGCTAACTATATTAGCACTATATAATGCTATATATATATATATAGTATTGCTATATATATATATATATATATATATATAGCATTATATATATACTATATTGTTTTCAGGATTTCAGGAATGATTTCAGGAATAGATTCCTTAGTGCCCCTTACCCATTTAACAAATGCTTTTTTGAGCATTTATAGACATAATCATGTTTTCCCCCCTTAATTCTTTTAAATTACTAATATCAAACCATCCTCACTTTTCTGGGGTAAACCCCCACTTGGTCATGAAATGTTCTTTTTTTTAATGTATTGTTGAAAACTGTTTGCTTATATTGTATTGAGTAGAGTTGCATCAATATCTAGAATTGATATTGTTCTCTGGGTTTTTTTTTTTTTTGTCTTGTGCAACTTTAGTAGTTTTGGTATCCATGCTATACCTACTTCATTAATGAATTTGGACACATTCCTATGTTTTCTTTATTAAACTGTAACAGCTAGCCATAGTAATATTTTAAGGGATAACAGTTTGACTGATTTTTCTATTTTTCCTAAACTCTTCTTCCCCCTACCTTCCTTTTTCTCATCATCCAAGTCAACAATTCTTTTTCATAATGCTAATTTTCAAAACCTTGTATATCTGCTTGCAATTCTACTTCCTGATTTGCCACCTTTAAATTTTTTTTTTTAACGTTTATTTATTTTTGAGACAGGGAGAGACAGAGCATGAATGGGGGAGGGTCACAGAGAGAGGGAGACACAGAATCTGAAACAGGCTCCAGGCTCTGAGCCGTCAGGCCAGAGCCCGACGCGGGGCTCGAACTCACGGACCATGAGATCATGACCTGAGCCGAAGTCAGCCGCTCAACCGACTGAGCCACCCAGGCGCCCCAGATTTGCCACCTTTAAATGATATCACTTTACCTCCAGTTATGACTTACAGAGCACGATTGAGTTTATTCTACTTCCTACCATCTGTCTTCCTTCTCCTCCCATTTTTCCTCAGGTGTTCACTTCTTACATCATCAAGGCATACAACATTTGTACACTATTACGTCACCCTTATCCCCCTATATGTTTGTTCTATTCTTGCTACTATATTTATATCTATGTATTACTTACAGATGGTCCTTCTGCCACTGACTACTTCCTGGTTGGAAAAGTGCACCTGCAAGTTTTTATTTGCTCTATACTTTTTATCTGAAACTTCTACATGTGAGGGAGAGTTTGGCTAGATGTATATTCCTTGGCTCCCACTTTATTTCTGGACTACCAAGCTCTACAATGTTCTGTCAGCATTAAATATTGCTATTGAAAAGTCTGGTGTAACTTGGTTTTTTTTCCTCATAAGTTACTTGGACTTCTCACCTAGTTACCCAGAGGATTATTTTTTATTCTTTAAAGTCCAAAAATTTTATCAGTTTATCTCAAGTCTTAATATTAATCATTGTTGATTAGTTTTCTGGAGGTATATGATAGGTCCTTTCAATCTGTAGATTCAAATTTTGTGTGATATTAGGGATGTTCCCATGAACTGTAATTTTAAATATGTGTTATGTTACATTTTTTGTTTTCCTTTCTCATAAACTAGTTCTATGTTTGTAGATCTTCCTCATCTTCTCTACCATTTTCCTCCCTAGCTTTTTATTTTTCGCTTTTTCTTTTTTCTTTTCTTCCCCATACCCTTACGTTTTCAAGACATTTAGTGTCTCTTTGCTTTTTGTAATTTAGTTTGCATTTCTGAAATAATTGTATCTGTTTCTCCAGTTTCTTTCCTGAATTCTGTCAATTCCCATTTTCGTCTTCCTATTATTGTCTGGCCATCTTTTCTCTAAGTTCCTTTATTTCTATTTTGTGATTTTTTTATAGATGGGATTGCTTTATATGCATATCACTTTTCCTTAGAAGAACATTGTTTCCAATTTTCTTCTTTTTTTTTTTTTTTTTGAACCGTTTATTCAGTTTTGAGAGGGAGAGACAGGGCGTGAGTGGGAGAGGGACAGCGAGAGAAGGAGAACACAGAATCTGAAGCAGGCTCCAGGCTCCGAGCTGTCAGCACAGAGCCCGATGTGGGGCTCAAACTCACAAACCATGAGACCATGACCTGAGCTGAAGTCGGGAGCCTAACTGACTGAGCCACCCAGGTGCCCCTGCAATTTTCTTGTAATTGTGATGGTGTTTTTATTCCACTGCTAAGCTCTGACTTTTCTGTCTTTCTTTATGACTTCTATGTGTGTCTGTAACATTTTCACTTTTTTATTCATAATTGAACGAGTTTCTTTTTTCCTGGCTTCCCTATGACCAAAAGAACCTAGTGAATGGGAGATGAGAGGTAAAGATTGCTTTCCCAGTTTCTTTAGCTCAGGGGATCTGTCCTGTGTTGTTACTGTGCCAGGTACTTTCTCTAGCGTCTTGCAGTACAACTGTACACATCTGTTCTCCCTGCTTCTCCTAGCCCTGATGCCCACAGCAGGTCTCACTCAGGTAGGGCTCCTTCCTTTCGGGGGTGAGTATTTGCTGTTATTTTCTGTGTTCTGCTTCTGCTATAAAATCTCGCTCCCAGTTCTTTCCCACAGCACCTGCCACCCTACACCATTTGGCAGCCCATGCTGTTCTGATTTCATATGTTCTTCCCCCAACTTATATTTTATTTGGAGTTTGTAGGTCTTCCTAACTCTCCTCATTTTATTGCAGGAGTAGGCTGCAGGGTGTTGTGTTTTTGTTGTTGTTGTTGTTTGTTTTGTTTTGTTTTGTTGTGACCTTTTGTTGTTTTTACTGGAATCCAGAATTCCCCTAGTATAAACATCAAGTTATCATCTCTGTTGTTCTTCCCTTATGTCACCCAGGAACCTTCAGTTCATTTCGATAAAACTAACAACCAGGTCTCTGGCGGATTCTAGAAAACTAAGAGAAGCACCTGCGCTCGTGTATAGTATCAAACAGAAGGTGTGGAGGCTACTGTTAGTAGCCTGAGGGTGGGCTGCCATCTGAGACTAGAGAAAGTATTCTGAGTGGAAGAAGGCTGGCGTCAGAGAGTATATCTGCAATGTGGAAACAGCCAAATTAATACACGACGTGTTGTTGTTGCTATTACTATTATTATTATTTGTGAAACTAGTAAGCAAAGTCAGGCATTCCTGCAAGTTCTTGTGGAGTAGAATAATAATAATCACAGCAATAACAACTAACACAGAGTAACTGCTATGTGCCAAGCACTGTCCTAAGTGCTTTATGTATATCAGTTCATTCATCTCTCACAACACTATGAGATAGTGCTCTTATCCCTACTTTACAAAAAACACTGAGACACAGAAAGTATGAGTAATTTACAAAAGATCACACAGCTAGTGAACAGTAAAACTGAGATTCAGACCCACTGGCTTCCAAATTCCCTGCTTTTGACCAGTGTGGGATCTGTATCTGTCAAACGTTTTGTAAAAGATAAGACATCTTCAGGAAATCCAACTTTTTAAATTCTTTTTAATATTTATCTATTTTTGAGAGGGAGAGCACGCAAGCAGGGAAAAGCAGAGGGAAAGGGACACACAGATTCCACAGCAGGCTCCAGGCTCTGAGCTGTCAGCATAGAGCTCAATGCAGGGCTCAGACTCAGGGAGTGCAAGATCATGACCTGAGTCAAAGTCATTTGCTCAACTGACTGAGCCACCCGGGCACCCCTAGGAAAGCTGAGTTTTAAAGTGTCCTAAATAGAGAAAGCTACTTCCTCAGTTTCTTAGGATGCATACCCAAAGCCACCTCTGAGCAATGATGTTACTGTGAATGCAAGTAAGCCACAGGCCAATATGTCAGAGAAACTTGGCTTTGCACATATATATTAAGACTAAACACTTCTCATACTTTAGAACCCAATAGGTAAAAATTCAAATACGGAAGATAGTCATTTAATTGAGAAAGTAAATGGTTCACTTCAAGATGGCAATGACTTGATGTGCTCCAAATTTTAAATAGAAAACCTAGTTAATTTTGTAACAACCACCACTATTAGAGTCACGATCATCAGAAAGTATAGACATCACATAGACAATTCATATTCTTGATCCCGAACTACTGATCTTTCTGGGGGGGAAAAAAAAGTATTTTCAGGAAATCTGATTTCCCTGTGGTATCCTGAAATATTTTATCAGAGATGTCTAAAACTTGTTACTCTGGTTCATAAAATGTCCTAAAAATTTTTTGAGGAAGCTCACAGCGTCAGAATTAAAAATGTCTGCTCATCAGGAAAACACCATTAAGAAAATGAATAGGTAAGGCAATGGCTCAGAAAATAAATAAATTTTATACATACATACACACACACACACACACACACACACACTACACATATCTGAAAAATGACTCAAGTTATGTAAAAACTCTTGTAAATAAGCAGTAAAACCACAAATAACCTAATAAAAATGGGCAAAAGATGTAAACAATTCATAGAGGATTTGCAAAAGGTCAATAAAAAAGTTGTTTTTTTTTTAAGGGCTTAACATAGGATGCCTGGGTGGCTCACGTAGTTGAATGTCTGACTCTTGATTTGAGCTCAGGTCATGATCTCACAGTTTCATGAATTTGATCCCCATGTCAGGTGTTTGTTGCCAGTGCAGAGCCTGCTTGGGATTCTTTCTTTCTCCCTCCCTCTCTGCCTTTCCCCTGCTGGCACTCTCTCTGTCTCTCTCAAAATAAATAAATAAGCTTAAAATGGCTTAACATTATTAATTTTTAGAGAAATTCAAATTAAAACCACAATAAGGTTATCACTCCAAACACATTAAAATAATAAAAAAAAATTTTAAATGACAATGCAAAATGTTGGTGAGTATATGGAGTAACTAGAACTCTTATACTTTGCTCATAGGAGTATAAATGGTACAACCACCTTGAAAAATGAGTCGACAGCTACTAATTAAACATACATCTATACTGTCATAACTCCTAGGTACTTACTCAAGAAATTAAAACAAATGTCTACAAAAAGACTTACACAGAAATATTTATAGCCAAAAACTGGGACGTAATCCTAATATCCATCAACAGGGGAAATAATAAACTAATTATTTTATATTCATACAATGGAATACTATTCAGTAATTTAAAAGAACGACCTCTGAAACACATACAACATGCATGAATCTCAAAAATCCTGTGCTAAGCAAATGAAACAGGACACATAGAATATCTATTGTGTAATTCCTTTTATCTGAAATCCAAGAATAGATGATCCATGGTGACAAATATCAGAAAGTGACCACCTCTGGAGGGTTGGAAGAGTGACTAGAAGGGGGCACAGAGCTCTTTTGGAGATGACAGAAATGTTTTTTAATCTCAATTGTAGTGATGTTTATACATGTGAATCCAATTATTAGACTCATCAAACTGAACACTTAACATTTTATTTTACTTTTTTTTACATTAAATTTTATTTTACTTTTTATTCTACCTTTTTTGGGAGGGGATGAGAAATATATCTCAACAAAAAAGGGGGGGAATTAACAATGGTTATTTTTTATTTATCTATCCAAAAACATTTCTTGAGTAAAGTTAATATATTTACATATCATTTTAAGATAGACCTGTAATGATAAATGCCACAAAGGATCGTAAAGTTCATTATTATTTCCTTCTATTAAAAAAAGAAGGAAAGGGGTGCCTGGGTGGCTCAGTCGGTTAAGCGTCCAACCTCGGCTCAGGTCATGATCTAGCGGTCTGTGAGTTTGAGCCCCACGCCGGGCTCTATGCTGACAGCTCAGAGGCTGGAGTCTGTTTCAGATTCTGTCTCCCTTTCTCTCTCTGACCCTCCCCCATTCATGCTCTGTCTCTGTCTCAAAAATAAACAAAAAAAAATTTTTTTTTAAAGGAAAGACTAGTAAGTATCTGGAGTGATCCTTACATTTTTTTGGCTGGTAAAGAATAGAACTTCATTCAGATTACTTCAAATAATAATTATATATTTTAAGCATGCACACACATAATCTCCAGAAAATCCAGTAACAACCATAGAATGGACCTCTGGAACTTGGAGCCATTCAAAAATTGAAGGACTCAAACTAGATATGGGAGATAGTTAGCCTATCACCCCTTCAACAGAAGGATTTTGTCAATTTCTTTCTGTTACCCACTTGTATGGGTACAGATGTATGTTTCCAACCTCTGCTTCTTCTGCTCTTGCTACTACCAAGCCAACTATCTCACTCTGTGCTATACTATGTCTTTTGCCGCCTGCCTATGATGTGTGATTTCTGCTTGCTCATAGCCTACTGTCTAAGTGACAATTGCTTACTTCAGCTCACTCAGCCCTACTGCTGCTAATACAATAACTCCTACTCTCTCCATATATCTTCAGTAAGATGCACCCAAATACAACATCTGAGTTGGCCTAAATAATCATCCATGTTTCAACAAAAACATGAATGTCACCTCATAGGCCATTTACTGGACCAGCTGCACTGAGCCAGTTGTCCTTCCTCGGGTCAACCACCCTGACCTAAAGACAAGACAGGCAATTCCATCATTGCAAGATATGGGTGAGAAACCAGATATAGCTTTTCCCTCAACAGAGGGCTCCCTATGAGCAGAGCAATCTCCCTTCGATGGCACAGTAATTGGTAAGAACTGTGATTGACCTGTTCTGCATGTTGTAACAATCTAAAAATTATACCTGAAGTCCATGGTGGATTTTTGCAGAGGAAAGAATAGACTGGCAGGAGGGAATATCCCTACCCTTAGAGATAATACATAATTTGTATTAAGTGCCCTAAAGTTCATGGAAGGGAAATGAAGTATAATCAATGTGCTCTTAGCAGATCCTTAAAAAAAGAATACGAGAGAGAAGCCAAGTCTAGAGTAAGGACCAAGCCACCCCATTTGAGTGAGGAGTCAGTTAGATTATCATAATAATGGTATGTTACATGTATATATATAGCCCCATATATGTTATATGTATATGTATAATAACACAGTAAGAATTACATGGCACTTGCTGCACATGAGGAGCTGTTCTCAACACTTTCCATTATTTACTCTTGATTCTCAGATACTTTGTGAGGTAAGGGAGATGGAGACACATGTGGAATAAGTCACTTGTTCAATGCCAAGTATTCGGTAAATGGCAGAGATGGGATTGATCATAAGCAGCCTGGCTCCAGAGTCTGTTTGAACCACTATGTTATTTGGAATCTTTGTAGCTAATAATCAATTTCCCAAGATAGAATCTAGTTTGAAAATGGAGGACTTATGCCTATTTTAAGTTTTTTTGTTTTTGTTTTTGTTTTTTTAAGTAAGCTCTACACCCAATGCAGAGCTTGAACTCACAATCCCCAGGTCAAGAGTCACATACTTCATTGACTGAGCCAGTCAAGCACCTCTGATTCCCATTTTAAAGGAGAGAACAAAACCCTACTCTCAGTGAGTAGTCTGCTTCCATAAAGGTGACTTGGTTAAAACTGGTAAGAAGCCACTAGGAGAATAGTTCCTTAACCATGTACTTTGAGAATAAAATCTAAGTGACTCTTAGATCTGAATGGAAAAGAACACAGGCTCCATTCCTGATGCTCTCTGGATATGACTGGTGAGAGAAAAACCTTCACCTGTGAGGTGGAAAATAGATATGAATAAAAACCAAACTCAGCCCCATCTGGCAGTCGCTGCTCAATCACCTCCAACATATGCACCCAGGAAACACCTCACCTCTCCTCACTTTACCTTACCTCACTTACTTACCTTACATGGTTACACAGCACCTAATGATTTTCAAAGCATCTCTACTCCTATTTCAAGCTTGCATCAATCCACTAAAGTGGATGGGCCTTTATCATACACATTTCTGGATTATGGGATGCAGGTTCTTAGAGGTTAAGAGATCATGCAAGGCCACACAAAAAATTAAATAATGAGAAGGGATGAAGACACAGGGCTTCTGTCCCCAGATGCAGTGTTCTCCCCATGGCATGTCACTAACGTGGAAATGTGAGTGACAACCCAAGTTGTCAACAATGTTCCATACAACAATGGGACAACTTGGCCAGGCTTTCCAGGTGAGGTCCCAAGGTCAGTAAAAGTCAGACACCTAAGAGTGCCACCCTACATATATGGCAGCTCATCGTTTCTGATTTCTTGTCTGGTGAAGACAGATAATAATTCATTTGGTTTTCTGTACATTTGCCTGTTGAAGTCAACCTCCATTCATCCAGTCAATGATAACTGGATAGTAAGAGAAATGTTAGGTTTGTTAACCAAGCATATGCCTAAGTTTTCATGGGGTGAATAAGAGATTTATATGAGTTAAAACTAACTGAATTTCCACTACAAGTACATTCCAAAAGATTAAAATCAGTTGTCCTAAACCAACACAAATGATCCACCAATATATTTGCGTGTAACACTAAATTCTACTAATAGCCTATTTTTGCAAAAATTTAGTTTAAAAATGAATTAAGTAATAGTTTGATTTTAAATTATGAACAAAGACATTATTTACATTTCCTAAGAAATGTATCACTCATGAGGAAATAATGCATTTATTTTGAGAATCAAACTACATTTGACCAAGACTTTATGGATTCAAATAATTCACTTCAGGAAATACATCTCTGACATAGTTTCTTTGTATATGACAAACACTTTCTAAAGTTTTTGCTCATTCATTCACTTATTCATTCAAAACCAGTTACTGAGTACCTATTCTGAACTATGCTGGATACCGGGGATACAACAGTGATAAAAACAAATTTAAAAAATCCTTGGCCTCTTGGAGAGAGCTCTGGGAGAGGAAGCAAACCAATTGGTAGTAAACAAGATAAGCAGGTAAAGTGTATAATGTATTAGGTGGCGATAAACGCTAAGAAAAACAATAAAAGAGGGAAACCAGAGAGAAGAAGCTGCGGTTTAAATAGGGTGACCAAAGCATCATAGTTTGCATGGGACTGAGTTTTAAAACTAAAGAATGCCTTAAGAATCTTCAGTCTCAGGCAAAACAGTATAATTTGTCACTCTAAATCTACACTGAGGGGCCAGAGAAGGCATATGACGAAGCTATCATTCGACTAAAAAGAACATTCCAGGTAGAGGAAATCGGAAGTGCAAAGGCTGAGGCAGGAACACACCCTGTTTGTCTGAGCAAGAGCAAGGACTGGTGTGCTTGGAGGTGGTGTGTAAGAAAGATGTGAGAGAAGTAAAAGAGGAGAGGCAACTATGACCCAGTGAGGTGCTTCAGGAAAATGCTCAGTGACCTCAGCAGGAAGAAGGAATATTGTCAGTACTGCTACTCCTCACCAGGAAGAAACCTGCCCCAGATCCTGTTGTTCTGGTTCTGACTGTGGGACTTCTGGGAAAAGCAAGGAGCAAAGGGGGACTAGAATCGTAGTTGAGGAAGTTGAGAGAAAGAAATGAGATCTGCCCTAGGGTAAAGGATCCCTCCCACAAATTCATCTTCCTCAAGGAAGTTTCAGGTTAAATCCTTGGATGTGTGTGTGTATTTATCCCATCTCTTCATTTCTTCCTCTCTAATCCTGTTCAACTAGGCTCCTTCTGTTTGTTGACAATTCAGGGTTTTAAAGTTAGTACTACCACCAGGCACTCCTGCTGATGGAAGAAGTCCAAATTCTATTTGGCCACGAATACAATTACACCCACAGAAGTATATTTTTGCTCCCAGCTTCAGTCTTCTTTTTGCCAGGTAGATAATTTATACAGAGCTAGAAAAAGATTGCTTAGGGGCAAATGACACAATATACTTGCCACAGATAGATTCAGCCACTGTTTCTGAGACCAAGGCACTAAGCAATTTGCTTAACTTTTCAACTCCCATTTCAACATCCTTTTTTCATTTAAATGGAGTTGATATTTCTTTACCATCTACTAGTAGCAGAGGGTGTCATGAGGACATTTTCAAATGCTTTAAACTACCCAAGATAAAAGATACTTCATGAGCCTTATGCGATGCTGTCACTGACTCTTCATTCTCACTAGCCCTATTTTTGTGTCTCTCTTTCTTATTTTCAACAAACATAATCATGCAGTACACCCATTGTATGCATACTTGGCAAATTTGCTAACTATGAATTTGTGTGCTCCTTCAGGTGTTTCATCCATATTTATTGATATTCATCAAAGAAGCAGGAGTAGTGATGGAGACTATTGGCTTTTTTTTTTTGCTGCTGCTGCTGAAGTTGTAGACGAATTAAATTGTCTCTCAGATGTTATCAGCAGCTGTCAAAAAGCATACCTTACGCAAAAATCTATTTTGTATTCAGAAAGCATGAAATCACACAACACAGTGACTCCAGCAGCAAATTCTACAGTTATCTATGGCTGTTTATTGAAGGCCAACTATGTGCCAATCACCAAATCCTTAAGATTGTATCTGGATCATTCCTAGGAATGGGTAACCAGCATATGATATACTATATATGATTTCAAAGACTCCCAACAAAAATCCTTCCCCTTAACGTACTTTCCTAAACAGTTACACTGTAAATAATGTAAGAGGGTCCATTAAGGGTCTCTAGGCTTTAAGTGGAGGCTTCACAAGTAATTTCAGGCCCAAACATCCTCATAAGAGGGATGAGTTTAGATTTGGAGGAGGGGGAGGAAGAGGATAAAAGCATTAAGAGGAAGAAATGCACTTGAGGGACATTGAACTGGGGGTGTGAGACCTCTGATAGAAAAATGAAGAGCAAAAATGGAAATACTGTATTTCAAAGGGTATTTTTTAAAGTATTTTAAGTCATTCAACTACAATTCACAATGGCTACCTTGCAAGAATTCCTAATGCAGCAAATGTGTGTTCTCCAGAAATTGATCATTACGAATATTTAACATAGCAGGTTTTGTGGTTGTTGTTCAGCTCTCTTTTTTCTTTGTACTTTGTTTTGTTCTCTTACTTTAAGGGGGAAGTAAAATGTTTTACTAGAGCATACACACACACAGAAACATACACTGAGGGGAAAAACAAGTTTGAATTTCTCAACCCCATTCTTCTTCAGATCGTGGGCCATTCATTTAACCTTCATATATATTGATTTCCTAATCTGCAAAATGGTTATAACACTACCATCCTTCTCTTATCACAGAGCCACTTCATCATGTGAGTTAATGTTTACAAAAGCACTCTGAAAAATGTGTCACTATGCAAATATTAGGTGGAAATTATTATTTTTCTTATAGTTAAACTATTAATTTTATGCTCCCTTCTGTCCATCAAAGGTCGCCCTGAACCAACTTGCAAAAGGAAACCTTTTGTGTTTGCATATGTAGTTGCTCTCTGCTACTTCCATGGGCGAATATGTTTATCTTAGTCCAGCCTCTGGCAAGCACATCACTCCACCCTGTGTAGCCAGAGGGAAAGAATCGTCCTGAATAAAAAATAAGGGTCAATCATTCAAGAGACATAAATTTCTTCAAGTTCGGGGACCTATTTGTCACGATGAGAAGGAACAAAACTACACTTGCATAAGATATTCAAAAAGAAAATTAAGAGAAAAGAAAAACAAAAACCTGAGCAATCATTGCATATTTTTCCTTTGAGGCAACATTCCTCAGTCTGTGTTTCAAGAAGGTATTTTTGTTAAGGATTTTTTTTTTAGATTTCCCAATATGTAACCTTATAATGATGTAACCTGCATCTCTATAAATTATATAGCATGTGTCAGAATCAAATGCTCTTAAAATATTATCAAAGGTTGCTAAATATATTTTGCACATTCCTTCCTAACTCTATGTTATACAGTAATTGATACAGAGCCCACAAAACATCTAAAAATACTTTTACAGCAAAATAAATGCCTGCAATTTCTTTCTACTCTATGGTAAACGTGGACCACAAAAACCAATATAGAAATTCAAAAGTACAATTCAGGAAGCAAAGGAAAGGAAAGATAAAACAGTGGTCTCCACAACTCAACATTTACTTCATCGCCCCCTAATTACCAAGCTACACATGGTTCAAAGAGTTAGAATCCATTAGAATTATGACCTTTTTTCCCAATGATATGGAAGTATTTTTTTCTCTGGTCAGGAGGCCGAATTTGAATTAAACAAATATGAAGGAGTAGCAAACAACGTGGTTGGACACACTGCTGTTTCTCTATCCCACAACCTTCCTCCCCTCCTCCTTCCTAGCAAAAAGATGATTTTTCTTAGGTATCCATGCCTCCTCTCCATGACTCAGGGGGGGATATCCTGATTCCTCACTGTTTTAAGTATACTTCTCCCCTGAGCAAACAAAACATTGTGCTTTGGTCTCAGTTTTTGGTCCAGGGTAGGATATGTCTTTAACTATGTCAGACTAAAAGAAACAACTTGATTCCATACTTGAGGCAGAGGATTTCACCTTCTTCTGTTCAATGTCAACAAGAAATCACATGGCTCTGATAGCCCTGATGGTCACCACAGGGGAGAAACAGGAATAAGATGAAGCTCATGCCATGTATGGCCGAACACACAGGCAGAAAGAAGCTGGGTCCTCAATGACTCAACACCAGCAACTGTATGACAAAAGGCTGCCTTACTCCTGATTTGCCAATTATATCATTGGCAACCAATTATTGTTTAACAATTCAGATCGGATTTATTTGTTGTTACACACAGCCAAACACATTGCAAGTATTAACAGCCATATTCTTTTCAAGTATTCTTTTACTTTGTGCAGCTTCTTAATGAGTAGACCTGTTAAATAGGTAAGAGCGAGGTCAAACAGTCAAGTTTGCATTCATTGTACTATATGCAAGTAAGTAGTCCAGCTAGTTGCTGTTACTAGGGGGGATAGTCAACCATGAAAAGGTTTCACTCATCTCCATAGGAAGATATTTCTTTTAGCACCTGCTTACACAAAGCAAATAGTGACTTTTCCCAGCTAAGAGTAATTTAAAACAGGATTCCCATCACCAGTGTACAAAAAGTATTTATGTAAAGAAAACCTAATCCGTTCAAGAGAGTACCTCTTATTTCATCTTCCTGGAAGAGTCTTTTCATTCTTCCTCTCCACCTGATCTAGCTGAGTCCCACTCACTCTTCAGGGTTCAATTTCACTGCCTCTTCTCCTGGACCCACGAAGACTAAACTACATGCCCTTCTTACATGTTCCCATAGCATTCTCAATTTACCCCAATCCCAGCTCTCTCTTATATGGCAATTACCTTCTTGTTTATTCGTACTCTCCACTAGCATGTAAGAACCCCTAGGGCTGGGATGGCCAGCCATCTAATTCACTAGTATATCCATAGTATCTAGCGCAATGCCTACTCACCACAGGTGCTTAGAAATATTTGCAGAATAAACACAGGCCTGGAATGCTTTGAATAGAACAAGGCAGTTGCAGCATAAAATAGCCACTCCTTTTAGAAAGTTAAATAGGATGAGGTGGCAATCTGGCAACTCTTAATCTCAGAGCTGTGAATTTGAGCCCAATGAGCCCAGAGCCCAATGTTGGGTGTAGAGATTACTTAAAAATAAAATCTTTAAAAAAAAAAAAAAAGAGGGCACCTGGGTGGCTCAGTCAGTTGAGCATCCAACTTCGGCTTAGGTCATGACCTCATGGCCCATGGGTTTGAGCCTCGCATCTGGCTCTATGCTGACAGCTTAGAGCCTAGAGTTGCTTCAGATTCTGTGTCTCCTTCTCTCTCTGCCCCTCCCCCACTCGTATTCTGTCTCTCTCTCTCTCTCTCTCTCTCAAAAAAAAATAAACACTAAAAAAAATTATACATATTAAAAAAAGAAAATTAAATAGGAAACATTTTGGAAAAAACAAAATTTCCAAAAAAGACTTTTTTTAAGATCAATTTTGAGTGTTTGTAATTGCATATTTCAAAAGCTTTAATAAAGGTCCTGATGCAAGAAAAAGATATATCTTGTCATATGCTATAAGTTATATAGATACAGATATATTAAAAAAAACCATAAACTATGGAAGAAAGGCTTTTATAGTTCGTTGTTTTAAATACAGTTATATAGTTTGGTCATTTTCAACAATTTTGTAGGGTTCATAAATAAAGGTCCAGATTAAAGAATCCTTCCAAGTAGTTTTGATATAGGCAAATCCTACTTAACTGTTTTACCCTAAAGACTCTGTTGGCCAGAAATGATGAGTTCTATTATGCGTGAAGCTTTTAATAATTATTACCTTTTTACATTTTAATCACTAGTAACATTACTCTGGTGCATATAATTCTAGAGGTCAATTACTATTTAAAATGGAAAAAAGGACTACCAAAATTATTTTATTACACCATAATTTTTGGTATCAAATAATTACAAAAACTTAAGCTTCACTAGAACTTGGAAATCTCCTCAAAGCACTTTTCCAATATAAGACTTTGTTAAAAATAAAACTTGTTTTATGCCATTAGAAAATGTCAAAATTTTAATAATATAAATTGTAACAGAAGGCTTTCATTTTGCCTAATTAGAGCAAAGAAATTTGTTTTGTTGTTAAAGTAATATTTTTATTCATAAACAGCAACACCCCAAAGAGGCCATAAAGGGTGTGAAGAGCAGATTTTATGGGAGATAAAGCAGAATAATCACACTATATTTCCAGAGAATTTGCATTTGGATTTTATTTGATGCCTATTTATACTGATTTCTAGTTTTATAGTGGTAACAAGATTTTCCAAATTTATTTCAGTTGAAAGATCATGATTGTAACTGCATACCTCAAGATGACACCTACAGAAGTTTTAGGGTGCCCCTAATATGGATTCTCCAGGTATAATTTATTAAAAGCAAGCAAACAGATGAACAAACTAGGCTAACTGAATTTCTTTTGTAAGTTATCATTTCTATCCACAAATGTTTACTGAAAACCTGTTGTAGTTATTACTCAGTCCCTGCATGGGTGAGGAGTAGGGGGTTGAAGAAGTGGTATTTAAATGACCTCCATCTTGCATCCTAGCATCTAGATCCTTGCCTTGTGCCAATAGAAAGAAAGAGCAATAGATTTAAGGAGAGAGGACAGAGTCAGTGACCGAAGCTAACTTAGTAAACTCCAAGACCCCTTTAGGCCTCTTATAACCACATGAAGGGTCTTGGTTCACTTTTATTGAGCATGTACCCACTTAAATCTGAGCTTGTTAATTAGGACAAGCCTACTCTGTTATGGCATGGTTGGTTGACTGGTTGATTTTTGTTATTGAGGAAGGAAGCATACTACTCTCTAGACTACTATTTATACTACTAGTTTGTGGCTCTACTAGCATTTACTCTTAAATAGTGACTATTCTTGTATGGTCTATTAATGCTATCCCCAAAATATATTATACTTGTGTTTCAGTCTCATATTCTAGCTCTCTGTCTCTCTTATCTTCTCTAATTTACCATAGGTAGGTCACTTTTGAAAAAAAAAATAGCTGAGAATATTAAATATGAAATTATACACCCTACAATTATATGCATTCCATTCTAGAAAAGAAGACCAGATAGGAGAAATCCAAAAGGAACCAATAGATTGTATTTACATAACAGAGTAGAAAGAAGAGATGTAAGATAGTAAGCTGACCAATTTGAGAGAGAGACTAGGCAGAGTTCCAAGATTTGACAGTATTTGGAGCCTAAATATTTGTGAAACCACATTTCACAGTGCATCACACTGACCAAAAAGCTCATGTTAACTGAAGAGAATGGAAATATGAGAAACCTGACATATGAAAGGGAGAAAGGTATAAGGTGGTTAAAATCCAGAGATTAAAGGGGAAGAAGATGGCACTGAGAATAATTAGAAAGAAATCTGAGAAATCAAAAATAGTGACAAATCCCCATCACTTCTCCAATCAGCATAAATAAAAATAGACAGTAAAGGGGGACCAAAAAAAAAACAAACAGGAATTTATCTTAGAAAAGAACGTTATCATCAAAAGTAGAAAAGTCAATAAAGGGAAAAATTAAGTAGAGAGGAATTGCAAATTATAAAAATAATTAAATGGGATTGTGGGGGCACCTGGTTGACTCAGTCGTTTAAGCATCCAACCCTTGATTTCAGTTCAGGTCATGATCTCACAGTTTTGTGAGTTCAAGCCCCACATGGACTCTGAACTGACAGTGTGGAACCTGCTTGAGATTATCCCTCTCTCTCTCTGCCCCTCCCCTATTCACATTCCCTCTGTCTCTCTCAAAATAAATAAACTTTTAAAAAAATGGGATTTTGAATATTTATTTACACATACATATGTGAATGTCTGTTTAACAAACTGAATGCAGAATAATGGAGAAGAGGTTCACTTTGAGTCCTCTTAATTGAGTGGAAGGGAGTCTTAGGACCACACCTCCCTATGCTTGCTAAGACATTAATGTCAAAACCTAATATTGATATTAAATAAATCACTAAATCTTTGCTAAAGTCTATAATATGTAACTAGAAATAATTTTCTAAAGATGTGTGGATAAAGGTGAATACTCATAATAGTGTGCTGTACTACTATAAGCACTTTTTCCTTTTTTGCTATTTCAATATCCAGCAGTGTGTAATTATATAATGTCAACCTGTTATGTTTGAAAATAATACCCCCACAGGGGTTGGCTTATATCACAAGATCTTTGAATATGAATGTGGTTATAAGAATTTTCCTTCTGATTATACCTATGTTGAGGTAGTTTGTTGCTATAGGTTATGGTAATAATACTTCACATTTTATAGCCTTTTCATCCAAGGATTTAGGAAATGTTGCTAAAAATAAGAGAGCTAAAATTCAATAACTAGAAAACCTAACATCGTGGTTCTTTCTCTACTTATTGTGGAACATTTTTCTTCTTACAAAAAAGTAAGATTTTTTTTTCTTCACTATTTCTCAAATTTTTCTTTGGTAACTGAGGAAGATTATGCTAATATAAATGTAGAGGCAATTACAAGAAACACACATAATGAACTAGAGTACATATAGTTGAAGAAACTTTATATCTAAAGCAAAGAATAGGTAAGCAGTTAAAAAGTGCTTTGAACACTAATGAAAACACGCTAATTTAAAAGTACAATGACACTAGTGAGCTTCTATTTTAATTGCTTTCTTGGGCATATAACCGGACCCATATTTGCAAAACAACAGACTATGTCTAGTGTTAGGCTAATTCACCACTTGGAATTAAATGTACAACTAGCTCATAAGCATAATCCACTGAGCAAATCCATGACTCACAAAGGCAGCTCCTCTTTAATACAAAGAATAGACCAAAGAGAAGGAAGCTTTTAAGACTAGCAGAGAAAGAATATGATATAATCTGTCAAGACACAAAAACTACTGTACAAATGTTGTAAGTATATTCATGCGTAATCAAAATAATGATGCTAGAGTACTATAGCACTTTAAGGAAGAAAATATTTATGATATTTAATATCAACTTCCGTGCATCTCAGATTGAAACTGATATTATATTTTCTTCTCATCTTGCTTGTCAACCTAAAACTTCTCACATAACCCCATGGTTCTATTTTTGTTATTGCTGTGCTTTGTTTTAATAATATATTCAAGTAGTAGAAATTCAGAATATCTCAGGGTGGTTTGAAATTGAATACATGTTTCCAATTCCATTGCTTATTCATTCAATAAATATTTAAAGAGGTCTTAATATGACCCAGGCACTAGACTAAGAGCTGGGGAGAAAGCCATGAGTTAAAGAGATGTGGCCTCTGTCTTCATGGGCCTATTAGCCCAGAAAGGAAGACAGATCCCAAGAAAGCAAGTGCTATGGCGGCCATGAAAAGAAGTGCAGGAACCATGAGAGTATTGAACAGAATGACTGTGGGGGAGAGCTGTGTCACATAAGCCATGAAGGATGAGTAAAAGGTAGGGCTTAGAAAGGTAGAAGAACAAAAGGTAAGGGGAGGAGGAAGGACCCTTCCTGAGAGAGGGACTAAGTATTCTGTGGCAAGAAATAACATGATAAATCAGGATAAGCCAAGAGTCTTCAAATGCATAGTCAGCACCATACCAGCAGTTGCCGTGTTGTTTTTTGGGTTCATTGATATATCATCCTAGTGCCTAGCACACAGTGATCAGCCAATTAATATTTACTAAGTTAATGTGATTCAAGGATAGATAACTAAGAGGAGATCAGCACAAAATGATTCTACAGAGGTAAATAAAGGTCAGATATGCAGGACCTCAGAGGCATGTTAAGAATGTTTCATTTTACCCTAAAAGGGGAAATCACTGAAGATCCTGTGCAGGATAGTAACATCCAAAAAGATGATTTTTCCTATTATCATATTTCATCAACTCTAAGGAACCACTGAATATAAAATATATCATTATTTTATGTGACTTATTTTTTAAAAATGCTACTAATTAAACTGCAGATGCAAAATTAGTTGTAAGACTTCCCCTGATTTCAAAGAAGTCCAAATGTAAAAAAAAAAAAAAAAAAGTGTGTATTGTCATTAATGAAATATAATGTGTGGAGAATGGATTAAAAGTGGGAAACCATGGGTACAAAGCAACTAGTTAGAAGCATATTATCATGGCTGCTTCAGTGACTCAGGCTATTACAGAAGTTGAAGACTGGACCATTACCATGGCAGTTTGGAAGCAGAAAAATGAAAGAAAGAAAAGGTATTCAGGAAGTAGAATTGTGAGAATTGTAACTGTTAATTATTAGAGTGAGAAAGTCCAAGGCATTGGGTGGATGGTTTATTGAATTGGAAACATTAATACGGATGCTATGAAGCAAAATCTGGGCTAGAGATATAAATTTGTGATTTATCAGCATATAGATCATGAATGAAGTCATGGGAGCAAAGAGAATTCTTTTTTTAGGGAAGCAGGTTTTAAACAGGGTCCATGACTCCAGCTGCATTACTGTGAATTGGAAATGACCATGATGGGAGACAGTAAAACAAATCAAAATCTTCTTGACATAATACAAGAGAAAGAAATGTGGGCCTGACAAAGGCATGAGCAGTGAAACAGAAAGAGGGTTCAGATCACACAGATATTGTAAAGGTGAGAGCCTAGGACTTAGTGACTAAACCGGCTGTGGAGGCTGTGAAAGAAGAAACGGTCAACTCTTCACAGGTTCCTGGGTAGATTATAGTGCTATTAACTATATAATAAGGGAGGAGGAGGAGGAGGAGGAGGAGGAGGAGGAGGAGGAAGAAAAAGAAAAAGAAGAAGAAGAAGAAGAAGAAGAAGAAGAAGAAGAGGGAGGAGGAGGAGGAAGAAGAAGAAGAAGAAGAAGAAGAAGAAGAAGAAGAAGAAGAAGAAGGAAGAGAAGGGGGAGGAGGAGGGGGAGGAGGAGGGGGAGGAGGAGGGGGAGAAGGAGGGGGAGAAGGAGGGGGAGAAGGAGGGGGAGGGGGAGGAGGGAGGAGGAAGAGAGGAAAAAGAAAAAGGAGGAGGAGAAAGAGGAGGAGAAGAAGAAGACAAAGCAGCGGAAGAGGTGGAAGAGGAAGAAGAAGTAGAAGAAGGGGGAGGGGGAGGGGAGGAGGAGGGAGAGGAGGAGGGGAGAGGAAGAGGGGGAGGAGGAGAGGGGAAGGGGAAGGAGAAGGAGAAGAAAGAAGCAGCTTGCAGGGAAGACAAGAAGCTCTAGTTTAAGACCATTTAATGGCTGACTCTGACCTATAGAACATCCAAATGAAGACGTTTGCCAGGCAATTTTAATATTCAAACAAAAACAAAAATGTTATACTGTGCTATATTGAAACCTAGTTCATCCTACAAACAACACTGGGGACATCCTGAGCATAAATATTTGGTTCAAGAAGAGGTATCATCATAATATCTGAGAGTTCAAATTCTATGGTTAGATGGTCTGGAAGACAGTCTTCACTCCAGTGCTGCTGGCTAAGAGATCTTGGGCTAGACACTTGACAACTCTGAGCCTTGGTTTCTTCATTGGTAAACTGAGGATAATGTTTAGCTTCTAAAGGTGTTTTACAAATGAAAAAAGAAATAAAAATATGTAGAACAGTGCTTGGCATGTGTAAAGCATTTGATACATTGCAGCTATTTTTATTATCTTTTTTGGTGGGGGACAAATTTGTTTAATGTTACAATTGTATTTATTCTTGTCATTCTTACTTGAAATATTTATTGGCCTCTGCTATGTGGGAGATACTGGTAACCAACTTCTTCTACCATATCTCCCATCTCTTATTGTAAACATTGAATCAGTTGCTATTCCTCAATTTTTTTCTCTGTTCTCTATGTTCTTTGATGTCTTGCCCTTCAGTCTGGTCTAAAATGTCAGCAAGACCTCACATGCATGCCACCACATGGTCATACAAACTTTCTTCATAATAGACCAAATAATAGGATATAAGGAAGACAGACATGATTCAAGGTACAGAGGACCCACATTTGAACCAATAACTTATATTTCTACATAGTTTATATATTAAAAGAGAAAGGTAATTTCAACATCAGAGAGAGTCATTTCCTCAAAATGATTTAAATTTCCTTTTCAGCTTCTCTTGGGGGGAAATTGCATCATTAATTTGTGATTCTCTTTTTCTAACATTTGTAAATTTAATACTTACATGTACCTTTCTTCCTTCAGGGATTTGTTCCTCTTTGCTACTATTTTGTTATCATTAAAAGGCTTTGAAACAAAGTCATTTTGAAGCTATTCTTGCTTACACTTTTATTTTTCGCTTCTTGGCTTTAACACTAGTTTTTAAATTCTTACCCAGAGTTGCCTGTTGGAAACTGCCCTTGTTATAGAAGAGGTTACCATGATTTATAATAGATCTAGATACATATTCTTTTGTGGTTTCTAGATTTCCCTTTGCTTACTTGTTTTGGGAAATTCTTCAATCTACTTCTATCTGCTAATTGATCACTTACTCAGCTAGAATTTCATCGCTTTATTTTGAAATTGTTTCCTTTTATTTAATTTTTATCTTCCTCTGGGCTGTGTATGCCAGTAGGATAACAGGGAGAATCTCCTACATGTCACTATCCTAATTTAAAAAGAGTCCCATATGATAGCCACCTGTTGTCTCTTTGCTCATGGCAGACCACCCAGGATCCCGCATGGAAATGGAAATCTCGCATCAGTTCCTTCACTAAAGAACACACACTCCAGAATTAAAACACAAGCATGTATTTCCTGTATTTAGGGGAACAACAGTTATGGAGCATATTTTTTAATGTGTCGGAATGGCACTCCTTTGTTAACTATAAGAGCTTGTAATCTAGTTGGGAGAGAAAAAATGCCATGGAACGGTTCAAGGATCACCACACACACAAAAAAATGAAGTGCAAGAAGTACCTGGGTGGCTCAGTATGTTAAGCTTCCTTAACCTCTTGATTTCGGCTCAGGTTATATTCTCACAGTTGGTGAGATCAAGTCTGCATTGGGCTCTGCCCTGAAAGCATGGAGCCTTATTGGAGTTCTCTCTCCCTCTCTCCCTCTGCCCTTCCCCTGCTTGCTCTCTCTTAATAAATAAATAAGTAAATAAAAATTAAGTGCAAATTTTAAGGAAAAGCAGATAAACTGAATATACAAATCACTCAAAGAGGATACAGAGCAATTGACTGTTTCTGATCAAATAGGATGAAAGAGTTCCTAGGGAGTAGAAATTTTTTAAACAAGTGAAAAAATCTGGTAGGCATTTAACAAAAGAAAGTAATTTTGATTATTTCAAACAAGCAATAATATGGAGGTTTCAGAGAGCCAAGAGACACAGAGACCAATGAAATAGTTTGGGACCCACTCTATTCTCAATTCAAATAATATTATATAACATCAGATGCTTTCACATTGGTTTTAGTTCTGTAATTATCTGGATATTTTTCCTGCAAATTTTTAGCTGATATCACTGCCCTACCTCTTGAAAATAGGGAAGAAAGTGCAAACAAAGAGTTTTTGCCTGAAAGTAGGTGACAGCTTCAAAAGGGAAATATGGTCCTTTATAACTCTCATGGAACAAAAATGTTTAGAAGTGATAGCAGCCCACCATAACTCTATTTCCTCATGTGAAATTGCCCGATAGGCAGGACCCTTTCCATTCTTTAGTAAGAATATGAAAGTAAAGCTGGCATGATTTTTAGATGGAGATTTCTTACAGAAACTCTCTATGCATTATATGTATGTTACACTTGTTACAAAATGTCTAAATTGTCTTCCAAAAAAAAATCTTACTTGTTTCACATAAATCATCAAGAAAAAGTAAATCATTAATTGTGTGGTGAATACATGGGGAAATTTTTACCAAGGCTCTCCAGGATCAAAGACATGTTGAGAAGAAGCAAAAGGGAACAGCTTTTTGGAGCAGCCCAAAAGAAAACAAAATAAGAAACTTCCCAGAAGTTTTCAGGCTTTAGGCAAAAACACAACATGAGAGTTAAACAAGAAACTTTAGTCTCTATGAAATAAAATGGATATAGTCTATTGGGAAGAATAATCTTGACTTAGAGAAAAGTCTCAATTAAAAAATAATTTCTCCAGAGTGTAGTATTCATAATTTCAAGCATAAAATAGAAACTATAATGAAAAAATGTATTAGTAAAATTACATTAGATTTTGAAAATTTACAATTCATTATAGAGTGCTGAAAATACAAGAATTTATTGCACAAAATAGAAGGTAAAGGTGTGTTGCAAAAATTCCTATTTCATGAATCACTTAGTTTTGAAAAGAATTGGATTTCTTCATGTTTGTAAGTAAAACCTAGAATTTCAAAGTAAAACAACAACAAAAATACCGCATTCAAAAATGCAGGCTTTCATAACAGAGTTTTAGTTCTAACTTTATCATTTACCGTGTTCCTTCCATATTTTCTTTATATAAATACATGCTGTGGAAATTTGTTGTGATATATATAAAGAACCTAAAATTTCCTGTTAAGTATGGTGGATTAAACACACCTATTCTCTGGCCCTTCCCCAAAACTCTAAAGTTTAAAACACACATACACACACACACAAGAAAAGAAAAAAAAACACTTTTAAGCATAAATCCATAAGGACAATAAAAATGAGTGAGAAGAATGTAGGAGACAAGAGATGACATGATAATTTTAGAAAGTAAAAAGCAAATAGGAAAAAGGGAAGTGTCTCAACCTATCAGAGAAAGCTGAAAACTAAGTCTACGATCTAATCGTGCCACAGCACTTGGAAAGCCTCGACAACTGGCAGCACCAAGTATTTCTGAAGGTAGGTATACAGGGGGACTTCAAACAAAATTATAGACAAATCTTTCTCATCCATTGAAGAGGATAAACTAGGGCAAGTTCTGAATCCAAGGATAGGTTGCAGCTGAAGGCATGGGAAAGGTATCAAGTCGCAACAAGAGCTTTGAGGGGAAGTTTACTTTAGGAACAACATTCTCCCTCAACTCCATCCTCTACTTGGCTCTCAGAACACCAGCAATCATACTTATCCCATACCCCAAGACATAAGATTAAAGATTCTTCTCTGAATTAGCCCAAGGGAAAAGATATAGAAATAGAAGAGAGAAAGCAGTTAAACATTTAGGGATCCATCTAACAGATCCAATATCAAAATACCAGGAATTGCTGAAAGAAAAAAATAAAACCTAAAATTGAAGGCAATAAATTATTACAGAACTAAAACAAAAAAACATTCAAATCATGAAAGTCAGGATTTCCAAATTAAAATCTGGGTAAACACAGTTCTTTTAAAGCACTAAAGACAACTAAGGCAGGCAGGATTTGAAGAGCCAAGATCACAGAGAAAGGAAAATGCATTGAAGTAAGCCTTACATTCATTGATGGTCCTCAGAGCATTTGTTAATTTGTATTGTGTGGTTTTGAAGCTGAAAAAAAGGGTTGGCCTGGAGTTTTTTGTCAGTGTCAATGGTTTGGGGATACACAAATGCAAGTTCAGGGATACCCAGGATTCCAAAACTTGAGGAACCAATATCCTAAAGAAAAGAGGACCACAGGGAGAAGTAAACCTGACATTCCTTGGAATTTTTCTCTTTAACGTAGTTGCAGATTCTTAAACTTTTCAGGATTAGAAGCAAAGAAAACAAGCAGAAACCTGCAGTTAGAAGCTAAAAATGAAGCAGAATATTTAACTGACCACAGCGTCAAGAAGACAAAACTTAAAGTTCAAGGCCCACCAAGGATAAGAGATCTTGATAAATAGTTCCAGACTTTTAGCCAAGATCCCCAAAAGGAAAATACTCTAGAAGCAAGAACAGACTGGAAATAGACTATCTGCAAATGTACCAAGGTGATCCATCCCTCCTTTAACTGCTTGCTAAAGAAGAGAAAATTGTCTCTGGAAAAAGATAAAAATCATCCAGAGCCTCTATAAGTTTTAATTTACAATGTCCAGCGTTAAGTCAAAAATTACCAGGCATGCAAGAAAGACAAAAATGACTCAAAACAAAGAGCAAATAAATAAATAAATAAATAAAACAGAAACAGACCCACAGGTAGTCTAGGTATCAGAGGTATCAATATGGACTTCAAAATAGCTACACTAACATTCAAGAAAATAAATCGCAAGATGAATAATTTTGTCAGAACAGTCTATATTAAAAACAATCCACTGAAAATTTAGAATGAAAAAATTTAAAAAAACTCAAAATAAGAAATCTATAGATGGGTATAATAACACATTAGACAAGCAAAAGAAAGGATTAATGAATTAGAAAATAGTTCATTTGAAAAAAAAAAAATCCAAACTGAAACATAAAGAGAATAAGAGAGTAGAAAATTCAGAAAAGGCATTAGAGTCAAATGGGTCACAGTAAAAAGTTGTAACAGACATGTAAGTGGAATATTCAGGATGACAGCTATGGGGCAAGTCTATAGAGCAACCAGTGCAGATGAAGGCTGGAGAACAGATCTCTAGAAGAGCTATTTCTAACACAGAGTGAATACAGTGGTCATTCAAAGTATTAAAATTTCAGTTCTGTCAGAGAATTGGCGATGAATCAGTGATATTTACATAGAAAATTTTTTTAAAAAGAGACTTTTTATTTCAAAGAAAACATAAGCTATATCAGAAAGGCAATGAAATACAGTATAACATATGGTTTGCTATGCATAATATATGATCATAACAATGTAAACAAATATTGACTTAAATAAAACATATAGAATAAAATCTTGGATTATGAGTAACTTATTCTGTGAGTATTCCACAAAACCAGCAAACATTTCTAATAAATTTTAACTTGACACGTGAGTGATGTCTTGCAAGACAAGTAGTACATGATGCTGAATGTCACATGATCACAACTGAGCCAGTGGTTCTTGAAATTCGCTTTGATATACAAGTACTTTGAATTACAAGCGTGTTTCCCAAACAAATTATGCTCACAAACCAAGGTTTTAGTGTGTAATTTTACTGAAAGAATGAGAATGGAGAAATATTTCTGGGTTGAAGTGATAGGATATGAGAAAGCTAAACCATAATCTTCTAGAGCAAAAAGTCAATGAATAATATTTAAAACTGACAAATCAGGGGTGCCTGGGTGTCTCAGCTGGTTAAGCTGTTGATTTCAGCATAGATCATGATCTTACAACTTGTGAGTTCCAGCCCCACATCGGGCTCTGCAATGACAGTGCACAGCCTGCTTGGGATTCTCTCTCTCTCCCTCTCCCTCTGCTCCTCCCCCCTTGCACGTGCTCTCTCTCTCTCTCTCTCAAAATAAATAAAATAAACCTTAAAAAAAACCTGACAAATCAAAAAATAATGGTAAAAGCTGTTATTTTGATATATGGAAGCAAATATTTTTTTAAAAAACAGCTAAAAGTAATTTAAAGCAGTTGCATCTGGAGAGAAGGAATTTGTAGAGAAGAGAAATAAAACAGGAGCCAGCTATTTTTTATGAGTCTTAAAGTATTGTTTGATTTCTTAAGCATATGCAAGTATGACTTTAAAAAAAATACATTAAGATAAAAAGGATAAAGAAAATAAAATGACTGGTGTATGGTAGGTATTCCATAAATGTTTATTATATAAATTGTAAGACATCAGGGAGTGTGGTAAAAGGTAAGTCATTGACAATTTGTTGAGCTCAGGATCCTTCCAGAGGAGTGAAGCATTGCCTGAAATTCTGCCCTGAGTGCATCTTCTGCCTGAGAATGTCTTCTCCCTTCCCCACCACCCACCCCCCCCCCACCATTTGCTGGAGTCTCTTGATAACTATTCAGCAGGACTGTCCCGCCTCAGAGAAGAGAAAGCAGCTGCCTACACAAAGCTAGCTGGTAACACTGAATTGTCACATGCCTATAAACGAATAATATGAACTTCCTGAGGCCTCGATTTTTCAGTTCTTCCAAGCTCATAGAGTCTGGCTACTAACCGAATAGTAAGGTCAATTGGCTTTCTTCCTTGGATTATTAAATCTTAGAGAAACTTCAAGCCCTGATTTGATCCAGATTGTGGTGGCAGGCAAGAAATCGTCTATGTTAAAAAGCTGGAATAGTTTATCCCTCCCCCTACCCCCACCAAACAACAACAGCAACAACAACAGTATAAAACTCACGTTCCACCTCCAATCAAGTCTGCTTAGGTGGCCATGTATCTGAGAAATGACATTTATAGTGAGGCTATTTACAGCTTCAAACAGCACAAACAAACCTGATAAGTACCTGGAGAAACAAAGGTAGTACAGAGCAGAGGCTCAGGGCTTTTTATTAGGATGGATGGATAGATGTATCGATGTAAGGACAAGTATTGACTCGGGAGACAAATATGGCACACAGCAACTTAATCTTAGACACTCAGGGACCAAAAATATGAGAGTGAGGCAATACCTTCTATACTCCTTCCTCCACAATTTTGGGTTCAAACACGGTTATCTTATGCAGTCAAAGATCTCAGAGTTGGAAGGGATATTAGGAGATTGTTTTGTTCTCTTTAACAGATGAAGAAACAAAAGCTTTAAGAAGTCACGGTAGGGGAAAATTCTGGGAAGACAGTGGTGGCAGTTGGGGTAGTTTTAAATCACCTCAAATTGTCATGAAAACAGAAAACAGCATGACAGCAAAACCAAAACCTGCAGACCAACATGTAAAACAAAATAGGTGATAAGATATTGTGGTTTTTTTTAAGTTTATTTATTTATTTTGAGAGAGAGTACAAGCAGGGGAGGGGCAGAGAAAGAGAAGAGAGAATCCCAAGCAGGCTCAACACTGTCAGTGCAGAACCTGAGGTGGGGCCTAAGCCCACAAACCATGAGATCAGGACCTAAGCCAAAATCAAGAGTCGGACGTTTAACCAACTGAGCCACCCAGGCACTCCAGTGATAAGGTGTTTAGTTTATTGAACCCCCAAAACAAATAGCAACAAAACATCAACAGCGATACAATCAATGCGGAGTCAGCATTTCTGTGTAAGGAGTTAGAGGGGTGTCTTCACAGACCCAAGGACAACAAAACCCCCAAATCAGTAGAAAGTGTTGCAAACCAAGATCAAGGCTTCTTCCTAATAAAAATAAAATTGTTATTTTGGAGGTATATGTTGATTTCATTGATATCACAAAAGATTCATACACTCTAGTCTGTGGAGCATCACAGAAAATCTGAATATTGGTAAGTCATCAGGTTATACCAGTCCATCAATTGGCAATTTTTAAACATTGCTAAGAAAATAAATAGCAGTTTGAAAGACTATTCGTGTGTGTGTGTGTGTGTGTGTGTGTGTAAACTTACATATATCAATGTATCGATTTTTTTTTAATTTTTTTTCAACGTTTTTTATTTATTTTTGGGACAGAGAGAGACAGAGCATGAACGGGGGAGGGGCAGAGAGAGAGGGAGACACAGAATCGGAAACAGGCTCCAGGCTCCGAGCCATCAGCCCAGAGTCTGACGCAGGGCTCGAACTCACGGACCGCGAGATCGTGACCTGGCTGAAGTCGGACACTTAACCGACGGCGCCACCCAGGCGCCCCTGTATCGATATTTTTAAATAATCTTTCCTTCAAACTATTAGCTTTGTACTCTTTGCACTAAATCAAATGATTCTAGAAAAATCACTATATTTTAATTTTAAAATTGTTTGGAACTATGAAATTGACCTTTAAAAATACTAATGTTTCAGCCAAGCGCTCAGGTATCCTTTTAGCATTAGGAATACTTGCTCTCATCTTGCTGATATCAAAACTGCTATTTTCCTCTCAAAATGCATGAGAAGATGTCCAGTGTACATTGATATGGTGCCCTGAGGATGTCTCTATTTATAATATGGGGTATCTCATGAACAATTCTGGTTCTAGGCAATAGTGCTCCAAGGCAGAACAGAGTGGTCTGTCCCAAGTGACTTTCTTAGGTGGCCCCCTATGATGCAAATTGGGCTGCCCTCGAGGCACCCTATAAATTTATTATAAAAAATCTAAAATGAAAACCCACAAACTAACAAAAAAAAGTTTGTCTTACTAAAATGAAAACTATTCCCCTGAACTCAATGTAACTTTAAAATAGAGCAGAGCAACAGTTACCATAAGAACCAATGGAAGAGGCCTCTAGCACTATTTTATTAGGAAATTCCATTTTATTAGGAAGAAGCACTGGTTTCTTGTATATAACTCTGAAAGAAGTAAAAAAAAAAAAATTCTAATCTGAAGTTGCTGAAGTGATTACGGCGCCCTATGTGCTTTGCAATCATTATATCGCTTTGTGGTTAGACATGAGCATCAACATTGTTACAGTTTATTGTGTCCAGAATTTGTTTTAACAGCCTTCTTATCACTTACTTTGACATCTCCAGAAATGTATGTTGGCAAGAATGGTTGGACAAATAGTTAAATAAAAATCTGAAACTGTCTTTTAAACTCTAGTTTTGTGACTTCTGCTTCTGACCATGATAGAGAAACAGGGAATCTTCCACCTTAAGCAAAGAGAAAACAGGACAAAAATATAGGAAAGAATTGTTTTCAGACATTGAACAATAGGCAGCACAGGAGTGTGCAACCTAAGAAAAGGGAAACAATGTGAACTCTACTATCGTTCCACCTTACTCCCTGAAGGCAGTTTCCAGTTCTCGGAGAAGACAAGGAAACCCAGACTGAGCCCTGTGGTCTTGGTGGGTTTAAGAGGCAGAAGTTGGAATTCAGGGCAGCCAAGACAGGTAGAATTTCCATAGCAAAGTGCTAGAGAGGAGGGAGCTCCACAGATAGAAATTTCCAGAGATCAGTGGAGGATTTCCCACAGATCTTTAGCTGAGTACCAATCTGTACGTGCAAGAGAAAGTAGTGCCTTTGACCAAATAAAGAAGCAGCAGAAAGCAGAAGGTCAATTTTCCATTCCGACAGGGCCAGAAACTCTGCCTGTCCCAACCAACCAGGGTGAGAAGACTCATAATACTCGAAACAAGAGGAAGCATCTTCAGGTTATACTGCTTTTGTTGCCAGGCCAAATTAGCCCTAGTTTAAAGGCTGTTCTGGATCTGCCTAATAAAGCTTAAAACTCAGCCTCAGGGCACCTGGGTGGCTCAGTCGGGTGAGCCTCAAGTTCATCTCAGGTCAGGATCTCATAGTTGGATCCCCGCATCTGTGCGACAGCTCAGAGCCTGGAGCCTACTTTGGATTCTGCCTCATTCTCTCTCTGCCCCTCCCCCCATCTCTCTCTCTCTCTCTCTCTCTCAAAAATAAATAATAAAAGCAAAACAAACAAAAAACAAAAAAACTCGGCCTCAAAGGAATCTGGTTCCTAAGACTTAACTGTGTGCCAGGACAAAATACAATACTGTTTATAGAAATGCCAAAACATTTAGCACTCAAAAACAAAAGCACAATATCCAGTATCCAATCAATACTCACCACACAGGAAAAGAAGCATACATGAGAGATAATAGAATTAGCAAACACAAGTGTGATGAGGAGAGAAATGAGGTTTGGTTTTTTTTTAATGGAACACTTAGAGATGAAAAGTTGAGTACCTGAAATAAAATATATACACTGGGTATGATTAACAGCAAATTAGGAGCTGCATGGGGGAGGGGGAGCGCATTTGAAGACAAGCAAAAGCAACTATCCAAAATGAAGCACGGAGAAAAAAAAAACTGGGGGTGAGGGGGCGGGAAGAAAGGTATCACTGACCTCTGGGATAATATCAAGTTGTCATAATACGTGTGTGATCAAAATCTAGACAAAAGCCAAGAGTACAGAGGAAAGAAAAATCTTTGAAGAAATAATGGCTAAAAATCTCCCAAAGTTGGTAAATTCTACTTAGTTTTAAATTCACAGTATCTCTGAAAATTCTATTCTCCAATGATTGATAAACCTAACACTTGACTTGGGGGAGACAAAAAGCCAAAAATTCAAAGCTAGTACTGAGAAATTCAACACAATGTCTTAACTGTGTTATCAAGGGGGAAAAAAGAGAGAGAGAGAGAGAGAGAAAGAAAATAATTAACAGCCATAAGAAGTGAATTAAGGTTGAAATGTCATGTGGTACTTTAGCCTGAATTCTGAATTTCCTTGTTCTCATCGATCTAAATCAGGCCCTAATGATATTTAAATGAAGCTACTTGTAATTCCCATAATAGGCAAACAGAAGGGAGGTTAAAATAATTCTATTATTTCACAATGATGAAACAGATTGAATATTTCAATTATTCTACTTATTATAGTACACATAGAACAATGCACTGTAATCTGCTTCGATATATATAGGCTCTTTAACCACACCACAGTGGGACTAATACACTCCATTTGGTTGAGCTTCACTCGCTGATTCAGTGTTGGAATAAAGTACTTCACAGATTAGCTTAGTCTGCAGCACTTAAAGGTCAGGATTTATTGTAATGTAAATCACAAAGCAATTTTATCTTGACAGAGATTACATACTGTTACAATATTTCTCGCTGAATCTAGTGATGCGTTTGCTTTTTCTTTGCAACTGCTGTGCAAATTGGACCGTAGCCCAGAAAAGAAAAAGAGATGGCAGGCTGCTTTGGCTTTTTAGAAACAACTTAATTCTCTTCATTTTTCAAAGTTCGACAAGAAAAAAAAAATCTCTGAAAATACACATAAAATCATACATAAATACTTGTAAACCTTTACAAACCATAAGCTCAAGTGCACACAGATATCTGTGAATGATCATCTATCAAATATTTCTATGTGTTTCAGGAAAAAGTAGAATATAATTGCTAAGGACTAACCTCTAATCATTCATACTCAGGTGTCTTGATACATTAGCTAAATTGTCTCCATTTTACAAACAGAATAAGAAGCATTCAAGTCTGATGAAAGACATCACAAATAAAAAGAAAACAAAGTATAAACAACTTTGGTGAAGATTAGGAAGTCCACTGCTGTCAGTGGTCTTTGTAACAAATATTGAGTGGCAGAGTGGCAACACCTTCCCAATTTTTCTTTCTTTGGAGACTGCGCTTAAACTAGAAACGGACTGGGACTAGAAATCAGAAATTCCTTTTTGATTACCAGGGAATTAAATGAGCTTTTCACTTAATTTGAGGAGTCTGAGGTGTCTTTATTCCTGAAATTCTCAAGACAAGACAAACTAGTTTCCACCCTAAATTATGTCTCTCAAAAAATAAACAAAAATAAAACGTCCCCACAAAGTTTAAAACAGTGTATGTATTAGATTTTGCCAAGTTTTATCAATTCTTCATTCATGGTTTACATTAATAATGTGTAAAAATGGTGTGGTAAAGCCCCAGACTCACCAGAAAATGTATATCCATGGCTAGGAGCGCCTGGGTGGCTCAGTGTCTGACTTCGGCTCAGGTCATGATCTCGCGGTTTCTGAGTTTGAGTCTCGTGTCAGGCTCTGTTCTGTCAGCTCAGAGCCTGGAACCTGCTTCAGATTCTGTGTCGTCTCTCTCTGCTCCTCCCTCTCCCCCACTTGTGTTCTGTCTCTCTCTCAAAAATAAATAAACATAAAAAAATTTAAAAAAGAAAAAGAAAATGTATCCATGGCTAATATTCAACTGCAATTACTCTATTTCTATTCCCCTCACCTGGGCCACAATTGGGTATTTACCTCAGCTCCAACTCTTACAAAGCACCTTTCCTGGAATGAAAGGTGATATATTATAATACTGTTTATCCAAATCCTGAGAAGCTTGTTCTTTCATGCTACTGGCTATACCCTGTCAAGGAAGGCTTTCCCACCTATCAGTCATTCCGGGTCAACCTTCCTATATCTGTAATCCAATTTTAGTTTGACCGTTTTCTTTAATCAATTCAAATGTTGGTCTACATGAACTTATTTTTAAAAATTTTTTCCAAAATTATAGATTTGACTTGATAGTTTAGAAAAAAATAATGTTTGCTGTATACTACTTGAAACAGTCTCATGTGTCAGCTGTTGTCTATGTGGCACATTTGGGGAAATACAAGCTATACAAAGAGTTATGAAAATAGGAGTGAAGTTCAACTTGTATGTGGGTAATAGATGATGTCTTCTTATTCATAAAATACAGGAACCCATCTCCATAATTACATGTGCAATTAGGCACAGGCACTTGCCATCTGAAAGTTCTCCCTATACAGACCAATCACACATCCCGATTTGCTTGGGACAGTCCCAGTTTATACCTCTTGTTGTCCTGAGGCTCCCTCTTTCACTCTCAAAAATGTCCTGGTTTGCATCATACCCAAAAGGCTGGAACTAATCATCCCCAGAAAACCAGAAGGTCAAAGATATTTCTCATTGACCACACTCTTGTCTTCTACAGGCAGCCCTCCAGCTCTTCCATACATGTTATTTTAATCTTCATAACAACCCTGGGAGTTAGTAGTATGTATAAACTACACATGCGGGAACAGGCTCAGGGAGGTTTAACGACTCAGTGTTCATACAGTTATTAAGTGACGCAACTAGGATTCACATCCAGATCTCTGCTCCACGTGAAGGGATCCCTTCTAGGGGATTAGGAGGTGTGGGGGTGAGGGAAGGAAAAGTGTGGGTTTGAGAGGCAGAAATATCCTGAGAAAAGGCCCATTCCCTTTCATACTTGATTTGAAGAGATTAGAGCAAGAAACAGGTCTGTAATATTGCCACTTCCCATTTCAAAAGAATTCATATTCCCTTAAAGCTATATTATCTGCACTGGTTAGATTGCCAGGATTATAGTGTTTGCTTCGGCAGCACATATACTAAAAAAAGAGAGAGAGAGAGAGAGGGGGGGGGAGAGAGAGAGACTGCCAGGATTATAATCAACAGGCCTTGTGAATTAAATGGACAGCTGTGTTCTGCCCTGAAAATCCAACCAAACTCTTAATTACAAGTTAAATTTTATAACTCAGTCTTCTTTTTGATGCTGAAAGGAAAAGAAAGGGGAAAAGGAGGCACCCCTGTGGGGAGACAAGAAGGAAAGGGAAGGACGGTAACGAAACAGCCTGCCTTTTCTGCCCCACCCTCCTTCCCTCCTGCACCACTGCTCACTGCCAAACACATCTACCCTCCCAGCTCGCGTGCGGGAGGGCGAGGGCCGAAAGCTTTACATTACACCACTGGTTTACACCCTGAGGAACGGCACGTGAGCTGCAAATACACTTTGAAGCAACTTTCTAAAAGGCACATCTATATTTACCAATGTGTTCCACATGATTAAACTGTGAAATTTGTCTCCAGTTTGGCAATACCTTTGAGAGATGTTGTGAGGTTTAGAAAGAAAATGCCTGCGAAGTGCCTTAAGTTTCATGAAAGGAAAGCACCGTATGCATCCAAAGGTGCTACTCCACGCCTTGGCGCTATATTGGTGCAACAGCAAATAAAGTAGCCTAAGTTATGATGTCACAATGTTGTCATGCAACATCATACACAGTGAGAGCAAGAAAAATCTGTTTGAGAATGCCTCTTTTCCCCTCCTCTTCTGCATGTTAAAGCATATGGTATCCAAAACTAGTTCACAGTGAACTTCATTTCTGCCACTGCTGTAAATGAAGTTTCTTCTCAGGCAGATGTCAGTGCTAAAACTTTGGTGTTCATAAATACCAAATTTACATAAAATCTATACAGCTTTTTTTTTTTTTCAAAAATCTTTCTTGGTTGGTGTAGGCTGATTGGCTAGGATACATAGGTCACTTATTTCTTTCTGAAATGATTATACATTTCCAAATTCACTAATTTGAAAAACAATAATTATGAGGGGGGCACAATGACATTCCTTGAGGTCTCTGACTATAAATGTCATGTGCCAGGTTGAAAGAAAGACAAAAAATTAGTAAGTTAACTGAGATATTCTTGGATTGTCAATTTAGGCTTATGGTCCCAAACTACTGGTCACCATTTATTGCAAAAAGCATCATTTGCAGATAGAATAAGAAATGACTCTCATAGGTACTTTATTTCCTGAAAACATCACCAAAATAACCTTTTCATAAAGCAAACTTGAGTTTATTGCTTGCCACAGTAAGTGAGACCACTACTTTGACAAGAATCTTGGTGGAGTTTCAGAAGAGGTAAAATAAAGATCAGATATGTATAAGATATGGGAAGTTTGGTTTAAGATGGATCTTTTGGTGTGAGAAGAGGGGTTTCATTATGATTGGGCAAATCTACGATCTAATAGTTTAAGATTGGTAGACACAAAATGGGGGAGGTTTAAAAAGAAAGGGCTTCAAAACAATTTTGAGGAGTAAACAGTCCTTTAATGTTGCTTTATTTGAGTAGCCTAATATCAGTTTAAAAGGATTTTCAGGAACTTTCTGAAATGAACACTAAAGTTATTAGCAACTTGATCTTCCCAGGCAAATTTCTGAAACAGTAAAATCAGTTTGATGAAGAGAGTGGAACAATAAAGTCACATTAATGAAGCATCTGAATTTTTTTTATTTTTTTCATTTATTTATTATTTAATTTACATCCAAATTAGCATACGGTGCAATAATGATTTCAGGAATAGAGTCCTTAATGCCCCTTACCCATTTATGAAGCATCTGAATTTTAAAGTCATTGTAATGTAAACCATAAGCTGTTACAGGTATACATGGTCTTGGTTTTCAACACCTTAATCACTAGTGTTGTTGAAATTCTACTGGAAAAGCCCAGACACCAAGAGAAGCTCCTTTTCTGAATAAAGGACGCACTTCAAACCACCAAAGCAGGCAAAGGCTTCCTCTCAGATACCATCTTCCTTTACCTTGTTTCATTGCCGATGACATTCTGATGGAACCATTTTTTCTTAAAGAGGTTACTTCTTTCTAGAAGATCACAGTCAATTCTGGTCTTAGGGATTATTCCTTTCTTTTGCATGACCTAGTATAACTCTGTGTATACGATATAGTTTAACACTTTGAGGATAAACCAGAAGTTCTTTGGCAACCCCTCATTGTTCTTGCTGTAATAAAAATCCTGATCATACCTCTATTCTGTTTAAAACTTTCTAGTAAGTCTTTGTCCTCTAGATGATATCTAAGCTTCTCAACATGCCTCTCGAACCATATTTCTCTCTGCTCCTCTCTCATTGCACCACATCTATGAGCACATACTTGAATTCTATATGCCAATTGCATTAAACTACTTGCAATTTCAGAATATACCTGGCTGTCTTCCCTCACTGGAAGGGCTTCTCCGTGTAGAGCTGTGTCTATCTCATAACTGTCCATTTATTTGCTAACATGTTCCTCTCCGTCAGTAAGCAACTTGAGGGCAAGTACTATGTCTTACCATATAGTCTGGGAAATAGAGGCCACTCAAGGTATTTTTTCAATAGGTAGTCAGTGAATGGATAGAGCAAATTTTATGATTCTGACCAAAAAAAATTCATAAAATGACAAGATCTCAAAAAATCATCTGACAGACCCTAAACAATGAAGAGGAATTGTTTTGTATAATTTTATTATTTTTTAATGTTTATTTATTTATTTTTGAAAGAGAGAGAGTGTGTGAGCAAGGGAGGGGCAGAGAGAGAGGGGGAGAGAGTAAATCCCAAGCAGGCTCCACACTGTCAGCACAGAACCCAAAACGGGGCTTGAATTCACAAACTGTGAGATCATGACCTGAGCCAAAGTTAGTCCCTCAAATGACTGAGCCACTCAGGTGCCTTGAGGAATTCTTAAAGTGTTAGTTCCAAATCAACAGTAAATTTTAAGAGAATTAAAAAGAAGGTTTGCACAAACAAGATTTTTTTGGTTTTAATTTATTTTTTATTTTAATAGGTAATGCAGTTAGTTACATGGTTTAAAAATCAAGAAATATAAAGTGTATTGCACAAGCCAGATTAATAAAAATTTAAAAGCATGAGAATGCATTCTGTTGTGAGACTGTGGAAAGGCATGCACTTTCGTACATTACTGGTACACCCTTTTGGAGAGGAATTTGACAATGTCTAATAAAACTATTTATACATTTACCTTTTGACCTAATTATTCCACTTCTAGGAATTTACCCTGAAGATACACTTACAACAATAGAAAAATATACATGTACAGGGTTATTCATTGCAGCACTGTTTATAATTGTGAAATATTAGAAACAACTTAAATGCCCATAAATAGAATGGTGATGAATAAATCATGCTACATCCACAGAGAATTATGCAGCTATTAAAAAAAGAATAAGAAAAATCTTTATGAACTGATATAGAGTGACATCCATAATACATGGTTAAGAGAAAACAGCAAAATGCAAAAGAGTAGCTATAGTATTTTGCCATGCGTGTAAGAAAAAGTAAAGGGAAATATAAGGAAATATACATATATCTGCCAGCTTTAGCAAAAAGTTACATAGAAAGGATAAACTAGAAACAAATGAAATTGGGAAACTACAGGGGTAGGAACAGAATGGAAGGAATGGAGGAAAAGGAACAGGTAAAATGGATGAGTGGGATTATCTCTAAGTTTATCTTCACACACAGTTCTGATTTTTAGAACAATGACATTGTTTCACATACACAAAATACAAATAAATGTTAAAAATTAAGCAAGACTTGGAGAAAGTCATAATGGAAATATAAACAGCAACAAATGAGCCTAATTCTATTAGAAATGAATAACATAACCCTATTTAAGGAGACAAAGAAAAAAAGAACTAATCCAAGTCATTGTGGATAACAACATTTTTAATATATGTATTTTAACTCTAAAGACAAAAGAGGGGCACCTGGGTGGCTCACTCGGTTAAGCGTCCGACTTTGGCTCAGGTCATGATCTCATGATCTGTGAGTTCGAGCCCCGTGTTGGGCTCTGTGCTGACAGATCAGACCCTGGAGCCTGCTTCGGATTCTGTGTCTCCTTCTCTCTCTGCCCCTCCCCCACTTGTGCCCTGTCTCTGTCTCTCAAAAGTAAATAAATGTAAAAGAAAAATCTTTTAAAGACAAAAAACTGATAGAAGTACTATACCCTAATTAATAAATTGTTCTGAAACTTTATCTATTCTACGATTGAGCAAATAAATACACTGTGGTATCTATCTCACTTTTAGAAAAAGGATTTACAAATAATGGAAGGGGGAAGGCTAGAATGGCTTCAGTGGTGATGGACTAGAACTGGAGATGTTGGTATGAATCACGGTTTTTATTATACAGTGAGATGAGGAAAGAGAGAGAATGTGTTTCTCTGTGATGCCTATTAATAGGGTCTAGAAGCAATGACACCTGAGTAGTAATGAACACATCTAGCCTCCAGATCTTGGTTTCTAAAGACATAAATAAAAGGAACCGAGACTCGTTGGAAAAATGGCTGATTCCAGGGCTGGAGCAGAGAAAATTCTGTCTGGGTATGGGACATTTAATGGAACCAGAAAATATGGAAGTGTTCATAGAGATAACACACACACACACACACATACACACACACAAATTGCACAAAACCTAAATTAAATGAAATAAAGAAGGAAAATATATGAAATTTTTAAAAAATCACTGGTGGCAAGGGAAAATATGGAGAAAAATACCTGAAATATTCAAATCAGATGCCTAAAATCAATTAATTTAGCCTTTGATTTTTTAATTTTACTTTGTCTAGGTACACATATCCAGCTTCCCCACTCACTTATTAATGAGTATTTAGAATAAAAATATAAGCTATAATTTATATCACGTGCTCTAATACCATAAGCAGGACAAAGGAAACATTCCATGTACTTGATCATTTTAATCCTCTTCTCTTTGTCTATTATGATCATTACAAAGAAAGGTTAAATACTGCATACTTCAATGCTGTTCTCAAGAATAATTTCCAAAACTGAAAGTAAGGTCCAGTTTTATGTCTAAGGAACTTACAATAGAGATTGATAAATAACTATAGACAGCATTCCTTCGCCCTCCCTGGGTTGCCCTGGAGATCGGCGGGGAGGGGGGATATAATTCTGGTTGTCAACATCAGCTTCAGGTGGATGCTTTTTATTTTATGTAAAAGTTGACTATTCTTCAGAGAATTGCATTAGCACATATTCACGCTAATGGTGGGTATTCTAACAACTAGCCAGTCACTGCCTGAGTCAGCTCTTCTAAAGTTGCTCTGAATGTTATTTTAATCTTCTATTTTTTATTTACCTTTCCATCCATTTATTGTGTCTCTCTACTAGTGAATCCAACACACCTGAATTTATCTTAAAATTCCTTCCTTTGCACTTCCTAAAGCATGTATCATGGTATTTGCTTCAAAGAGATACAGTTTGAGTATGAGACTGTTCGTTACCTTGCAACTTTGAATCGTGCTTTCCGTACAAAGAAGCGGGATCAATATTACATACTATGAATTGAAAGGACAACCAACTAATCCGAAAAACACCTTTACTTATCTTCAAACTGCCTATTAGAAAAAAGTAAACACAAATGGTAATTTGAAAATGATAAATACCTTCAGTCAAGTTAAATTAATCTAAGTATTTTTTTTATATCGAGTAGAATTTCTCTAGGAAGTGTATGCATCTATTTGTTTCATCCTTACAATTACCCTATAATGTAGGAATTGTCCCATTTAATAGATTGAGACTCAGAACTTACTACATTTGTTCACAGTCAATTCGGCAAGTATGTGGCAGAAGTGGAGTTCACAATCTAGTGTGATTTCAAAGCCAATGATCTTTCTAACTGTACCCGCCCCTCCACACACACCCCTAATAAAATCTGAAAAAGATAAAATCAAAATAGTTGAGTGAAGTTTTAATTATGCTCAAACTAAAAACAGAGCATGAGAGGCAAAAAAAAAAAAATCTTAGATAAAACCAACACAAACAGCACTGGACTAGAAGTAGGGAGACCTTGGTTCTGGACTTTTTCTCATGCTGTACCTCTCCACTCTTCTAATACCTGGCTCATTAAAACCAGACATTAAATATTCATTGACTCACTCACGTCTAACTAAAGGGTACAAATAGAATCTTTAAAACAAAATTAATCAACCCACCATATGATAATAAAATTTCAATTAGCTAGAACAATTAGGAGATTGTTTAATATAACCTTTGGTTAACTAATCATGAATAGAAAATCCTTTTTGTAGATTCAACTTTGCTATTGGACATCTATCTAAAACTCTTTTACTAAGTAGAGCAAATTTTATAGTACAGAAGAATTACTGAAGAACTTGCTATAGTAGATTCTGGGGCTCTATCTTAAAAGACTACACTTGAATTAAGAGACAATACACTATATGTATGTGTGTAATTCTGGAGTGATTCTGATTCCGATCTTAAGATGAAACTGAGAAGCACTAAGTAAAGGATATAGAACATACTAAAGCCTTTTTTGATGACAAGACTTGATAACACCTCAGTCATCATCCTGACCACTTACCATTTTTTTTCTAAACCCCTGATGTTAAAGGCACAGAATCCTGGGCCAGATTCTAAGAGTCAATAACCCTGGCTTTTACCTTTGCCCTTTAAAGAAAGTGTATTTTAAAACTCCAAACGGAGGTTAATTGCCTTCTGATAAATTGAGATTTTGAGATTTTCGTTAGAATTAGGTGACATGGAATACAAAGTCACAATTGACATTACTAAAAGCAATGTTCGTGATACATCCTTCTTCAGGTTTTATCAAAAATATATGCAAGCATCACACATGATATACGCCAGAACTACTTTTTCACACCTTTCTATTTGAGTAGCTCATAGGCTCACTTTATTCATGGTTACAACAAACAGCGCGTGATCGGTAGCCATGGTTGCTAATAGGTATTTTAAGAATTAATGTATAAGTGACACAGTTTAAAATATATATTAAATAGCTGGCACCAAAATTCTTCTTAGAGAAAGAACATTTGTTTAGGAAAATATCCTGCTGACCCATTTGGGCGGGAATATTCATGTCAGAAGGGAAAAAAAAGAAGAAAGGGAGGACAGAATTTCTCTGCATGAAAAATGTAAGAAATTTGGGGAAGGGGGTGTTCCTTAAGAATGGAGGAAGGATGGAGAGGGATAAAGGTAAACAGTATAGCAAAGGCTAGAGTACCAGTTATAAGAAATAGCCAAGTTTTTTTTTTTTTTTGGTTTTTTTTTTAAGTATAGCAGTATTTAATACAATTTAAAGTTATCTGTTTGGCTTAGATATAAACTTATTTTTATCTCTCCAAACATTCACTGAAGGCTGCTCTACTCTAAATGAAACTTATACTTTTCCTTTTAACCCCTTCTGAATTGTTCCATTTTTAATGTATGTATCATAAACAATGAAACAATAATATTCAAGTACTCCCTAAGCTCTTTAACATTTATTATCTCATTTAATCTTCAAAACAATTCTATAAAGTAGGTACTATTATTAGGTGCATTTTACAGATGAGGAAGCTGAATTCTAGAGAGGCTAAATAACTTACCAAAGATTACACAGGTAGTAAGTGATGGAGCCAGAATTCAAACACAAGACCGCATGCTCCTAACCTTTCCTGGTTCAAACATATGTTTGGAGCGAAATAGGCTCATCCATCCATAGATACATACATAAAATAAAGAGACATTCTAGTCTCTTTATTTGAATGCCTCTTTATTTAAACAAAGTACATTTTTATAAAATAGGAATATTCAAAATATGAATAATATTCAAAATGTGGATAATATTGTTATACTACTATAATTTTCAAAATATTTTAAAATCACTAAAAGTAAAAGCACAGTAATAATAAATTCTGGGTTGGGGCACCTGGGTGGCTCATTCAGTTGAGTGACTGACTCGATTTCAGCTCAGGTCATGATCCCAGGGTTGTGGGGTGGATGCTTGCTTACATTGCTCTCTCCCTCTGCCCCTCCCCCTCACCTTGTGCTCTCTCTTTCTATATATAAAATAAAATTAAATAATAAAAATAATAACAATAATAAATTCTGGATATTGAATTCCCATTCCTCAGCATCTTTACTTCTATCATATTATCATCCTTGAAGAGTTAATCACTGATTAATTCACTAATAATTAATTAACAACTAATAATTAGTTACAGTATAATCTCTGTACTGGTTTTAAAATATGTTCAGAAATTTCTTGACACTCTTCCTTCCAAAAGGTGGATCCTAATTCCCCTCCTCTTAAATGTGAGCTGGACTTAGTGACTTACTTTTAATGTGATCCATGTAATCACGTATAAGTTGGTCATAAAAGTCTTCACAGCTTCGTCTTGCTCTGGATCTTAGATCACTTGCTCTGGGGGAAGCCTGCTGCCATGACATGAGGACACTGCAAGCAGCCCTATGACGAAATCCATGTGACAAGGACCTGAACCCTCCTGCCAACAGCCAGTGAGGAATTGGGGCCTCCTGCAACAGTCGTGTGTGTGAGCCATGTAGGAGGTGGATCTTCCAGTCCCAGCCAAGCCTTCAGATGACTGCAGCCCCGTGAGAGACTTCAAGAGAGAACCACCCAGCTAAGGCACTTCCAGTTTCCTGGGCCCACAGAAACTATGTAAGATAGTAAATACTTACTGTTTAAGTCATCTGCGTTTGGGAGAATTTGTCATAGTAGCAATAGGTAAGTAATAAACTCCCCATGTCAGTGATTATCAAAATGTGGTCCCAAGATCAGCAGCATCAGCATTTCCTAGGTACTTGCTAGAAATGCAAGTTCTCAGGCTCCACACTAGACTTATTAAATCAGGAACTCTGGGATTGAGGGGCTGCAATTTGTTTTAACAAGCCCTCTAGATGATTCTAATGCATACTCATACTAAAGTTTGAGGACCATTATGCTAAGTTTTCGGTAATTTGGCTAACAGTTAACCTCAAACCTCCTTAATACCAGCCCCAACTCCTACCTCCCAAGAAACCTGTATTTATTCTTGGAAGATAGTATAATATTAGCATGAGATTGTAGACAAACCTCTTTCTCATGACAAATATCAACTCTGAAAGGGCAGAGACTGCCTATCTCCACATTGTACCCAGCACATAATAAATGTTCAATAAAAATTAGTTGGATAATTATAAGAATGACTAAATACATAACCATTATTTGGTAAAGAGTAAAGTGAAGTCTTATCTTTTTTTTCTTTCCTATTTATCATCACTTGAACTTGAACTCTTTCAAAGTGACTTCAGCTAAGAACATCTGTTTGTTTTGGTATCCATGGAGATGAGATGCTTGTAGTATATAAAAGTATACATTAAAATGACTAAGCCTGACTTTACAACATATGCTCACTTAGGTGGTTTGTGAAGTTGTTCAACACAAACTGATAATCCATCAATTACCAGCCATCAACAATATGTCCCCCTAGTGATATGGTCCTTATTAAGGGCTGTTTGAATACCAAAAGGGGATTTGAGAAAGCTGGCAAATGCTAACATTTGCCTGACATTTGTTCTTATCATTCTAAAATATGTATTATTCATAAAATGGTAACTCTAATTGATTATATGAGTATACAAAAACTAACAGGTAGTGTGATATGAAGCCCTCAAAATAAGACAGTTCATAATATTAATTCTGTAGCATTTTTTTTTAATATATGAAATTTATTGTCAAATTGGTTTCCATACAACACGCAGTGCTCATCCCAAAATATGCCCTCCTCAATACCTATCACCCACCCTCCCCTCCCTCCCACCCCCAATTCTGTAGCATTTTTAATTAGCTAAATGAAAAGTCTGTATTCCAAGGATTTGGGGTTACAAAGTTAGACAATTTTCATTCCTACTGGACATATCAGAGCTTTTGACATACTAATGTGAAATATGAATTTTCAAGAAGTGAATGTAATGAACGATTCTATTACATACAGCATAGAACCTTTGGGAAGAGCCACTTATAAAGCTAATACTCTAGAAAACCCTGCCCTAGTGTAAATCTTTAATGATATCTCTACTTCTTTGAATTTGAAATCTAAAGTGTATTGTTTGGTTTATAAAATATCTCTTCTGGTTATATTTAAATCTTTTAAATCAGTATTTCATATACTTCCTATAAACTTAACCCAATATCATTCTTATCTCTATGTTATTATATATTCATTGATATTATGATTGTGTACAAAGTAATTTTTTTTACTATAAAGTACAACTTGGTTGTTAAAATTACATCCCCCAAATCACATACATTCTCTATATATTATTAACTTAAGTAAAAACCATACAGAAATATTTTAACAACTACAACAGTTCAAAAAAAAATTATATAAAAATGACTGTGATAGTTAAATCCTTTGGGAGTATACTAATAATTTAATTATACTAATAATACACTAGGGCAATGACTTCCAATGATACTGTGTTCCAACTTCTGCACTGCAGCCTACACATTGTATGTTGTCAGCCTCCTTCTCTGAGAACAAATATTCCACCCCATCCAGAAATGGGTCATGGAACCAATGTGGTACTCAGTAACCTGTTGCCATAGGCTACAATTAATTGGGCTAGATTTGGATACTACACTAAAGCTTGTCCAATCAGATTCTCTTTCCAGGAATTTGTATTTAGGATTAAACAATTCTAGCTTGTCTCTGCTGGTGGTAAAAACTGAGCCCATATAAATTTGGGAATTTGGGGGTTCTATTTAGATGAAAAAGAAAAAAATCAATCTGTGGAGAAAACCAATAAAACATACACTCCAAGGGAAGTGTGCATGATCTTAGAAAGGTGCTTCCTAATTATCTATTTTATAAAACTATGGCACTTGTTTATAATGGATACTTGGCAGAATTAACAAAGAAAAGTCCCTTCAGTTTGTAACTACTTACCTAAAATAGAACAGTATGGTTACAAAGTAATAGATAAATTGTAAGTCACAGGATCATACTTAGAAACTTCTAGTTTAACATAAATAAAAATAAGTAAACAAAGAAAAATTCTCCATTCTCCAAGGTCAAAGTTTCCAAGATCCTACATCTTGGAATCTTTGCCCGCATCTAAAGCAATGGCCCTATCTTTGTAGATGGCTTTGTGGCTGAGCCACAAAAGAACTCACATGCTGCTCTCTGACCCTCTATGGGCAGATCTGATTATAGGTAATGGGCCCTTTGTAAAGAAAAACTCACTTCTGTGTTTTTCTCTTTTACTCTCACACTGCTACCACACTCACAATACTTCTGACACCCATCGTACGCAGGTTTTTTTTTTTTTTCTCATACGAAGCAATTTTCTGTGATACTACCTGTGTGTCCTATAATTCAATTAAACTCTGACACTAACTAGAGTTAGTGCAGACCCTACAGGTTAAGAGGTCAGTCCTGCAATACTGCCCCCAATTTTAGATGCCAATTGTAAGTAGTAGGATCCCAGGTTGCCCACAACTTCTGTCCAACTTAGCTACATATTAGAGGTTCCCATGATCCCCCTTCTCAGATTCAATCATTTGCTAGAATAGCTCACAAAACTCAGAGAAACACACAGGTCTACCAATTTATAATATGATAAAGGATATGATTAAAAAAACACAGATGAATAGTCAGATGAAGAGATACATAGGACAAGACCTGAGAAGATCTCAAGCATAGGAGATTCATTCTCCATGAAGACATACCTCCTTCCAGCAGTAATGTATTTGCCAACCCAGCAGCTCCATGAATCCTGTACTGTGGTGTCATCACATAGGCATGATGGAATACTGTTTCCAGCCTCTCTCCTGTCTTCAGAGAATGAAGGGTGGTGCTGAAAGTTTCAAACTTCAAATCATGACTTGGCCTTTTTGGTGACCGGCCCCACCCAGGAGTCCATCTCAAGTCAACTCATTAGAACAAGACATTCCAATTACCCAGGAAATTCCAAGGAATTTAGGAGCTCTGTGGCAGACACTCTTACTGCTCGGGAGATTGGTTACAAAGGTCTTAAGAGCTCTGTGCCAGAAACTAGGGTCAAAGATAAATATTAGGACAAAAAGTTTCTCCTAGCACCCCATTTACAAGGGTTTTGAGAGCTCTGTGTCAGGAATGGGGGTGGGGGGGAGAGAACAATATATATATTTGTTATTATTTTACAGCCATTCTGGAACAAGCCCCACCATCCTATGAACTGCCTGTGACTGATATGGCCCATGGAGAAAGCTAAAGTTAAAACCTAGAGACATTCTTTGCTATAGAGGGGGTAGATACTGAAAGTATAAATGACCTGATGTCTGAGATTTCAACTCTTCTTGACTCATTATTGTATGATAACCATTTGGGTTAAAAAAAAATCAAATAATTCATTTGAAAGACCAACTATGCAGTGAGCAATCTGTGGATGGAAATCTGTGTGGTTAAGATAACTAAGTATCATAATTTTTGTTTACCTTTCTTATTAGTTCAACAGGACTGTACTATGATGTGATAATAAACAACTTCTAAAATGTAGCAACTTAACCCATTTAATTTTTCCACACTAAATATGAAAAGAGGAACACAGGAGATTTCAATACTATCATGAAGTCCCTAAGAAACCCAGGCTGTAGGGGTGTCTGGGTGGCTCAGTTGGTTAAGCATCTGACTTCAGCTCAGGTCATGATCTCGCAATCAGTAAGTTCGAGCCCTGTGTCAGGTTCTGTGCTTACAGCTCAAAGCCTGGACGCTGTTTCAGATTCTCTCTCTCTCTCTCTCTCTCTGTCTCTCTCTCTCAAAAATAGATAAACATTAAAAAGGAAGGAAGGAAGGAAGGAAGGAAGGAAGGAAGGAAGGGAGGGAAGAAAGAAAGAAGAAAGAAAGAAAGAAAGAAAGAAAGGGAGTGTGGGAGGGAGGAAAAAAAAAGAAAGAGACAGAAAGAAAGAAAGGAAAGAATCTCCATCTTAGCACAGAGTTTCATGATCATCACAGCAGGGGAACACCTTAAAGTGCAGACAGGCTCTTACTACTCCCACCTCTGGTTGATACATAGCACTTCTGCTCAGATTTCATTAGCCAAAACATGTGACATAGTCCACCAGGGTGAGACTTTCAATCCTTCCATTGCCTGGAAGTAGAATGGAAAATCTGTGAATACATTATGACATATTTTGTATTTGAGCACCTGACAATTCACATTACTTAGTAAGAAGTAGGAAAACACTCAGGCTCCTTCCATGGTTCTTCTCACTTAAAGCTCAATTCTGGCCCAAATATTTCTACTCATAGCCAGCACCTCAAACATTTCTGAGCTAGTTTCTTATGATACAGAGGAATCCATTAAGGGATTCTGGCACAGGAACTAGCAATATTTCAAATATCAGGGGAAGATGATTTGTGGAAGCAAGGGAAATAGCGAGGATCTGCTTTTTACAAATATCTTCTACCCCCAAAGTTCATCAGTTTTGCATCTTTAGATTAAAAGGGCATTTAAAAAAACATTTACAACTAAAAAGGCAATGTATGCTCAGAAATTTCAAAAATAACAGAAAAAAATCAAGACGAGTAAGAGTACTCCTTTTTACCAGCTAGAAATATACATTTCTTATTATAGAGAATTTCAAAACATATGCAAAAGTACCTAGGCATTTAATAATGATACAATGGAATTAACGTGCACCAATCTTTGTGCAAATCTCTAAGTATTTATCAGATGGAATTAATACAAATATATTAACAATCAAAAAGCGCGGAAATTTTGTTAAAGTCCTTAACACATATTGTTCACTTGTGAAATCCACAAAGTTAGGAAGTTTATCTTATTTGCCTCTGTGTCAGCAAAGTCAGAAAAGTAACTGGCACATGGTAGACATTCACTAAGAATGTGCCAAATGAATGAATGAATGTATTGCCAAGGGGCTTTCCAAAATAAACTGTACATTCAAATACAATTACTCCCACAGAAAGTTACGTCTATCACTTGTCACCATCTTGGTCTGATTCATTATTTAGGTAATTTATTTCTTCCTGATACTTAGTAAAGGAATAGGTGTATTTAATGACTGTCATTTCCTGGTAAGTAGTACATGGGAGAAGGATACAAATTTACCTTCCCTCCAATTCCCTCCAAAATTTCCCTGGAATCTTAGGACTCAACCTTAGGACGCAACAACTCTTGCAGCAAGAAAAAAATATATACTCAATTTGTTGAAAATATTTATATTCTCCTAAAACCTGGGTAGGAAACATGTGCTTATAGAGATATATAGGTAATATAAGTATCTGGTGTGTGTGTGTGTGTGTGTGTGTGAGTGCACGCGCGTGTGCCTGCTAATGGCTTACAATAACATCAATTACATTTTGTCTCAGATTAAAAATTGTTCATACTCCTCAAATTGATCTACAACAAAATGCATATATTGTTTCCCACGAAGCCCTATGACTCCAGAACAGTCTTTGACAAATTCTTTAGCCTGCCTGGCTCGCTTTTTTCTAATAATACAAATGAAGTACACATGTAGTATGCTTGTATACAAAGTAGTACTTTGATATAGAGCTTCTATATCTCAGTTCTTAAATTAAGGCCTTTCACAGAGCTTTTAATAATGCGGTCCCATGCTTCTAGAATTACAGGCAAAGTTAAAATCATTCATCCTTTGCCTTTCAACAAATTCCAGTTGTCTCCTCTGTGTACATGTAAATTCTACTAATGTTAATGGAGGCGATGCACGTGCATACGCCGTGGAATCTATCTCTAAATCACACTTTAATCTTTAGCTACATAACTCTGGCTCTTGTTCAAATGATACATGTGCCTCAAATACACTCTGTATGTCTGTTATTTCTTGTCTGAATATTAAAATTTATTCCTGTATTTTTAGTAGCTATTGTAACATTTTGGCCAACAAATTTTCTTATTATTGTTGTACATGTGTTGAGTTTTAACTGGGTGCTAGATGAAACCATAAAAATTTCCTGATTTATTATAATGCAATTAGAATGTAAATTCGACTCCCGACCAGGTTATATTTGTTTTTGAAAATGAAAATTTTCTGTTGTTTTCCACCTGGTTAAACATATGCAGTAAAGAGAAAACATAATGCAAACAAAATAAATGTAAGTAACCCGGTTGCTTATTTCTGTATCAAATCATGGTTATCTTTACAGAGTAAAAAAAAAAATCTTAACACATGCATTTTTTAAAAACCCAGGTAAATGACATCATGTTTGGTATACTTACACTAAAAATATTTTATTAACCATATTAACTTTTGAAAGTGGCCAGCTAAATAATTTTGCATCATTTTTATATAAATCCTAATTAATGTTCTGTAAATTGATGTTCATGTAAATCTAGCAATTAGCCCTTTCTCAAGAGGATCCTATCCATCTCCATCTTCACATTGTTTGTCTTTCCACTTCCCCAGAATGTTTCCTCAAAAGGTGAAAAAAAGAAAGATAATCCTGAAACATGTAAAATATAGCAAAGCCAAAACTCATATGCCTTGAGATGAGGAACAATGATCATTTTTCTCCTTAGCTGTTCTCTTATTCTGGAGTCACATTCCTCCAGTTGAGAGCAACTTACCAATTAAATATAATTCCATCTATTTGCATCTTAAGCTGTGGATATTCAGTCAATGCAAAGTTCAAATGTCAAGAACATGTTAGGCCTGTTTTTCACCTTCCCTTCAGTCCCCTTTCTTCCCCTTTCCTTCCTGAGAAAAGTAAAGGCAGACTGAAGTCTTCATTATCCTCAGGCTGTCACTTAAGGAGCTCCCTTGTAGTGCAGCAGGGTTTGTCAATTCTTTTGGACACAGTCCAGAAAGTCCTTGGCCTCAGCCAGAGTCTCTAGGCATAAAATCCACTTTCTGCAAAAACTTCAGACCATATGGGACTCAAACACAATATCAGACCCTTCACCTAGCCCCATTCTTCAGCCATCTGACACAGTGGCCTAGATGGACTGTGGCTTCATCCCAATTTCAGGATTCCCTAAAAAGCTTACAATTTCCTAGGCTATGTCTTGAGAAGCCACGACTAATGTTCCCTTCACCAGGAATCTGGGTGTTTCTATCACCCTTAAATTCTGCCCAAAACACCCCTTCCTAAATTCAAACCCCAAGGTAGGGAGCCAGAATGTTCATTTCTGATCTACCAGTTTCCTTTCTCTCTCTCCTTCCCAGTAAAGAATTTTCTACTTTCCCTTCCTATCACACCAGGACTGCTGCTAAAATGTATATTTCTTCTTCCCTATTCCATGGCATTTGCCCTTCTCCTCCCTTAATCCTTGCTAAAATACTTATTCCTTGCTAAAATCATCCCGACTTTACTCAAGTATGAGTCAGGAGTGTGTTTTAGGAAAGCCTGTGTCTCTCTTCATCTTCAGAGTACTATTTGGATTAAGGCAACGCTGATGATTCCATTTCTCTGGCTACTTAGTTTAGAGATGACATTATGCAATCATGGTCATTGAAATGTAAGGAGAATGTGCTGGGGACTTCTGGCAAAAGGTTCCTTTCTTAAAGAGGGACATGAATACAGATGTCCTCTTCTGCAGCCTTTGGGTAATGTTTATGAGGACATGAGGACTGGAACTGGTGCAGTCAGTTATCTTGCACCTAAAAGGAGAGGGGCCAACATGCTACAAATTGCAGCCCAGAATAAGGATAGGAAACCCAGGTCCTTAATAATGTCACTGAGCCATTGAACAAGATACCCCACTTATTAACCAACCATCTCAAGATTTCTTTTTGTGTATGAGAATATTTCCTCATGGTCAAACACTTCCGGTTGGCTTTTCTATTACTAACTGATTATATCTTCTCTGAAAACAGAGGCCAGATGAAGGAAACTATATGAAATATAATTAAAAAGTATCCCCATAACAAATATATAGTATCACTTCAAATTCTCTCTGAAGGGACTCAACTACAAGAGTTATTGGTGAAGTCAGGTTCCTACCCAGGAGCAATGAGTCCCAATTAGCTACGTGGATAGTACTGAGACTCAACTAAACCTAGCCTGCATTAATAAAGAGTGCCCAAAGTGCCGTTAGTCCCCATCTGATGGCATCTTTGATAGAACCCCAGATGTCCACAGTGCTTGAAAGAAAACTTCAGAGAGTTCTCACTCAGATCAAAAAAGGCAAGAGATAATCCTGATTTTTTTCACACTGCCCTCCATTTTTTTGTTTGCGCTTTTGTCAGCTGTAAATATACATAGTTTAAGAAGTTGATGACCTCTACAAAGTTTTCACTTAAAAAACACAAAAAGGCAGTCTCTTCCCTACCATCATATCCTGCTTCTCAGAGGCAACCACTCTCAGCTCTTTAAATTGAATCTTTTGGTGTTCAATTAAAAATCTTTCAATAATATGATAATGTATTTGTTTGCCAGGATTGCTATAACACAGTATCATAGCCTGGGTGGCTTAAGTAACAGGAATTTATTTTCTTACAGTTCTAGAGGCTAGAAGATCCAAAATCAAAGTGTCAGCAGGTTCCGTTTCTCTTAAGGCATTTCCCCTTGGCCTGCAGACATCCACCTTCTCTGTGTGCCATCTGTGAGAAGGACATGCTGAGTCCACACATGGTCTTTTCTCTGTGTCCATGCATCCCTTGTGTTTCTCTCTGTATGTCTTAATCTCTTCTTCTTACAAAGACACCAGTTAGATTAGATTGGGGTGCATCCTAAGTGTCTCATTTTAACTTAATTACCTGTTTAAAAGCATGTGTGGCAAACTCCCCCCACATACAGGCTTCCCTATAGTTGTAAGGTAATGGGGGTTAGGGCTTCAACATATGAGTTTGTGGAGATCCCGTTTAGTCCATAACAGGTAACATAAATTGAAAATATTTATATAGTAGTTACTATATAGCAGTATGGTGATGTTATAAACTCATGTTTGTATTATCCTCACAATAACCCTGTGTAATATGTATTATTACTATGATCTCCATTTTATGTAGAAGTACTGATATACAGAGAAGTAATTCGCCCAAGGTCATATTGCTGGAAAGTAGCAGAGTCACAATTCAAACCTAGGTAGTCTGGACCTGGTTTATGCTCTTATTACTAAAGTACACTCCATTCTTACATTGCTAGTTCTATCTATAGAAGAGGAACATTATTTCTCTTTCTAACTCTAGCAAATACACATGCAGGAGCATATACACACATGTGTACAAAACACACTTTCCTTCATCCTCCCAATATGATTTCATAAATTTTGGTTAGATCAGTGTTCAGATTTACCTTTTATGATGTGTTTTTTGTAGTCAAGCAATAAAGAACATTATTACTACTTTTTTTCTTGCATAGATTTTCATTTCCCTGGAGTTAATAATGGAATTATTTTTACTTTTGCTTAGTTTTCTACGTAGTTATCACAAATTTAACCCCAAATTCCCTGAGAATTATTAAATCTCTTCTCAATGTTTTATTCACATCAGGTATTCTAGTAATTTGATCTTCCTGAATAATTTCTGCCACCCCTTTCTGACCTGCTCTAATCTGGCTATCACTCCCTAAGCCGAGAGCTAGCATCTTGGTATTGCTCTTAATCCACATCATAGAGATTTTGCCTTGCTTCTGTGTTGATGGTTCTTTCATGAACATCATATCTTTAAGTATTTTGTTTCACTCCCTCCTTTTAGGGAAGTATATCTTCCATGAGCTTCCAGAAAATACAAGCAGAGAGGTAAATTTTTTGAGAACTTGTAGGTCTGCAAATGTCTTTATTCTATCTCACACTTTATTAATAGTTTAGCTAGGTATAAAGTATTAGCTTAGAAGTCATTTTTCTTCACCATTTTAAACCTATAGACCTATAGTCTTCAAGTTTCCAGTGTTGTTAAGAAGCTATTCTGATTTGCAATATTTTTTATGTGACCTATATATTCTCCCTGGAAGCTTCCAGAATCTTCTTTATGCCCCTCAGGATTCTGAAAGTTTGCTGTGAGATGCCCTATATTCATAATTGGGCCATGTACTCAACCTGGAAACTAATTCTTAAGTTCTGAGAAATGTTATTGAATTATTTTATTGATAATTGTTTTCCCTTTATCCTCCCCATGACACCACTTCTCTGTTCTCTTTGAAACTTCTTTTATTCAGATGCCAGATAATGAGACTGACCTTCAAAACGTCTTTTCTTTCCTCTTTGTCTTTTTCTTCTAATTTCTGAGATTTTCTCAACTTTATCTTTCAACTTACATATCAAGTTTTTTCATGTCTGCCATCATATGTTTTCTTTAATTTCCATAAGCTCTTTTATGTTCATTCAATGTTTCTTCTATGGTATCTTGTTTTTATCTCAAGGATTTAATATCTTATATACCTGAAGTTATTAATCTTTTTCTTCCCACTTTTTTCTATTGATTCATTTTGGATCCTGTTGTAAGTAGGGTTTCCTGAGACAGATTTAGGGGCAGATTGTTAATTGGGGAGTGCCTTCAAGAGAAATAACCGTAAGAGACTAAGAAACTGAATTGTGAGGCACTTCCAACAGGAAATCCCACGGGGAGCTCTGGAGCTAGGATGATGCTTTGGAGGCGTTCCTAATTGAGGCAAAGGAAACACACCTTTCTGCCCATGACTCAGACCCTAAATCTCAGCCAGACTGTATATGGGCTACTCTGGGGAAGGGATGTAACCCTGAGGTAAAGTAATACTACGTAGCCGCTCTGCTGTGAGCCTTTAAGTCAACATTAACAGCAGCTGAAGAAAAGAATGCCTCAGTCCTTGAAGGGCAGAGCTAAGCAGTGCAACACAGCATCCACTATAGTCTTTATTTCTCAAGTTAAAATCTCTCCTTTAGAACTTAGTGATCTTGGTTCTTTTCATATACAAAAGTAGAGATACTAAAAAGTTGTTTAAAACCTGTACTTTCATGGCACAAAAACAGACACATAGACCAATGGAATAGAATAGAAACCCCAGAACTAGACCCACAAACGTATGGCCAACTAATCTTTGACAAAGCAAGAAAGAACATCCAATGGAAAAAAGACAGTCGCTTTAACAAATGGTGCTGGGAGAACTGGACAGCAACATGCAGAAGGATGAAACTAGACCATTTTCTGACATCATTCACAAAAATAAACTCAAAATGGATAAAGGACCTGAATGTGAGACAGGAAGCCATCAAAACCCTAGAGGAGAAAGCAGGAAAAGACCTCTCTGACCTCAGCTGCAGCAATTTCTTACTTGACACATCTCCAAAGTCAAGGGAATTAAAAGCAAAAATGAACTATTGGGACCTCACGAAGATAAAAAGCTTCTGCACAGAAAAAGGAAACAACCAACAAAACTAAAAGGCAACCAACGGAATGGGAAAAGATATTTGCAAATGACATATCGGACAAAGGGCTAGTATCCAAAATGTATAAAGAGCTCACCAAACTCCACACCCAAAAAACAAATAATCCAATGAAGACATGGGCAGAAAACATGAATAGACACTTCTCTAAAGAAGACATCCAGATGGCCAACAGGCACATGAAAAGATGCTCAACGTCGCTCCTCATCAGGGAAATACAAATCAAAACCACAGTCAGATACCACCTCACGCCAGTCAGAGTGGCCAAAATGAACAAATCAGGAGACTATAGATGCTGGCGAGAATGTGGACAAATGCGAACCCTCTTGCACTGTTGGTGGGAATGCAAACTGGTGCAGCCACTCTGGAAAACAGTGTGGAGGTTCCTCAAAAAATTAAAAATAGACCTACCCTATGACCCAGCAATAGCACTGCTAGGTATTTACCCAAGGGATACAGGAGTACTGATGCATAGGGGCACTTGTACCCCAATGTTTATAGCAGCACTCTCAACAATAGCCAAATTATGGAAAGAGCCTAAATGTCCATCAACTGATGAATGGATAAAGAAATTGTGGTTTATATACACCATGGAGTACTACATGGCAATAAGAAAGAATGAAATATGGCCTTTTGTAGCAACATGGATGGAACTGGAGAGTGTGATGCTAAGTGAAATAAGCCACACAGAGAAAGACAGATACCATATGTGTTCACTCTTATGTGGATCCTGAGAAACTTAACAGAAACCCATGGGGGAGGGGAAGGAAAAAAAAACAAAACGAGGTTCGAGTGGAAGAGAGCCAAAGCATAAGAGACTCTTAAAAACTGAGAACAAACTGAGGGTTGATGGGGGGTGGGAGGGAGGGGAGGGTGGGTGATGGGTATTGAGGAGGGCACATTTTGGGATGGGCACTGGGTGTTGTATGGAAACTAATTTGACAATAAACTTCATATATTGAAAATAAATAAATAAATAAATAAAACCTCTAAGTTCATGCTACCATTTGTCAACTGTGAGCCTTATAGTAGGGTGTTCTGGCTGGTAACTTCACTGGGATCCCCAGATGACTTTTCTCTTGACTGGTCAGATTTCATAATGAAGCATCTTTTGTCTAGATTGGATTGTCAACAATCTGAGTACCAAGAGGAAAAAGAGAGGGAAAGGAGAGGGTCTTGGTATTCAGTATGCAAATGATCAGTTAATCATTCGTTTTCATCAAGTTACTGCCCCCTCTCATCCCCACCACTTCCTGGTACATCTCAATCCAGAAAGCTTCATGGAGTTTGTTTAGTTTCTGTTGTTTTTTTTTTCCCCTTCTACTCCAAAGCTAAACCTGAAGAATGGAAAAGAGAATTTGCCTGGCTGTGCAACTGGGGACTTAACTACTTCTTAAAGAGGCTGTCATCCAATCCTCCTATTTTTAGCCCCACCTTCAATCTCATTTCCAGAGGTAACTGGTAAAACCAATTCCTGAACCTTCTGGAGAATTTACAATGTGAAAGCTTCTCAGTTTTTCCCATCGTCAGCAAAGAATTTGGCTTTCCAGGTCTGCTGAGTCAGTACCATTCATTCACCTGCTTTCCAGCTTTAAAAAACTTGCTGTTTCTTCCTCTTCCATTCTCTGTCCTTACAAGTGTATGCATTTAAAAATATATATCCCTTTACTGTCATTTTAGGAAGCAAAAGTGTATGTGCCTACTTAGTCTCTGGCTTATATATTCTTTCTCACATGTATTTTAAAAATAGGTAAAATATTCTTATGATTCTGAAGAAAATGTGTCTCTCCTACCCATCTTTCAGCTATTCTGTTGCCTCTTTTGCCTCCAAACCTAAGCAGGTAATCACTCTTATTAACCCATTGTACATCTTTCAAGAGCTTATGTAGGTACAAGGAAAAATACATATTCTTATTCTTCCCTTTTTACACAAAAGGTAACATAAGACTGTTTTGTACCTTGCAGTTTTCATTTAATGTTGCTTAAAGTTCTTTGCATAGTATAGCTCAGTATAGAGCTTTCTCATTCTTTTAACAGCTGTATAGTATTCTATTTAATCAATTCCTATCAAGAAACATTTGTTTCCAATTTTTGCTATAAAAAACTTATGAATAATCTTAAAAATAATTTTGTGTGTGTACAAGTATAGCCATAGACTAAATTCCAGAGAACATGTTGCTGAGCCAGGTGGTGTCTATCATTTATACTGTTGATAGATGTTATCAATTGTCCTCCATGGTGGTTGTATCAATATTCAATCCCAACCATGGAGAAATGTCTGCTTATTTCTCCCAAATCCCAGCATTTAACATTTATTACAAAAGTAAACAAACACATGAAATTGTATCTCAGTGCACTTTACCATGCACTTCTCTTAGTACAAGTAAACATTTTCCTGTCTAGGATACATTTTCATTTCATTCTGCTTAAGTTGCATTCCATTCTTCATAATGTAGAGTTAAAACTTTTCTTTGGAGAGAAAAATGGTGTGTGTGTGTGTGTGTGTGTGTGTGTGTGTGTGTGTTATAAGCAAAAATTCAAAGGCATCATTACAACATTGTTGAGCTAAGTGTATTATTCCAGTATTTACAAAAAATATCTTACTGTATGTAAAACACCATATGTTGATATTTATTAAGGACAAAGGAAATTATCTGAAGTGTTATCTAGAGCAAGGTATTTCTCTTACAGAAGAACATATCTGGTTAGAAGGCACACTAACTCAAATTATGAGTTCACTAGTTTAGGTTGAGGAAATATGCTTGGGACAATGTTTATAATGTTCATAACTGTAATATGTTAAAATCAATTATGGTATTGCAGAAAGAATACTGAGCTTAGAATCAGAAGGCAGAGTACCTTATACTACTTAAGTAGTGTAATCACTCTCAGCTTCAATTTCTGATCTGAAAAATAGGAATAGTAATATCTGCCCCACAAATTTATAAACTCTGCTCACCAGTGAAAACCATTAAATTACTTCTAATCAATAAAATAAAAAAGAAGATAGTTGAGTCAGATAAAAACAGCTAAAATTATAGAAATGGAATTAGTTGACCATAAAAAATATTAAGCAGTATTAAGGGACATTAGTATAAACAAATACAATAATAACTGAAGCTAAGAAAGCATGTATAATTTGAAAGCACAAAATAGAATGTCCTCACAACTAGAAGTGAAGCAAAAATACAGATTTCCCAATTTTGTGATTATAAAACTTACCTGTTTTGTGGTTATGGATATTATAGTATGAACGAAAATGTTTCATAAAACCTGTAAGCCTTGAGATCCCAAACAAAAGCCAGAGTAGGGAATAAAATAAACTGAATTGAAAAAATTTAGAAACGTGTTTTGTGAAAAAGATTTTGTTTTCTGTATGTTATCCTAGGTATTTTAAATATAAATTATTTCTGATAAAGACTTTATATTTTCATTTTATAGTCATTCTAAAAAAGGTTAACAGATCAAAAAAGCCCCTCATATACCTATTTTTATATTTTAATTTTATATATAATTTTAAAAAGGAATTATGAGAAATACCATTGTGTGGAATATAGTAGCATTTTTCAAATGTATGTATAGTTCTAAAAAAAATAAAAACTACTGTCATGTAATTGGCATATGAAATGCATGTTTTCTCAGATTTAATTTTTTAGTTGCAGCAATAGGTCCCCCTGGTGGAGGTTGAAAATATATTTTGTCCCATTTTTCTGTCTTTCTAAATCATTATTCTAATTTTAAGAGATTAAGTACATCCTTCCTTGAAAAAAATGCATAGGGAAAAATTTAAGAGAAGAATTGGCTGATTAAAGGTGGAGATTAGAAGGCCTCTGGATTGAATGGCATCTGCTCTACGTATAAATCTGTTCTTAATACATTCATAATTATCAGAATCAAAACCCCTCCCCCAAAAAAGAACACCCTCAAAACAAAGATCTAAATTTTTTTTTTAATGTTTATTTTTGAGAGAGAGAGACAAAGTGTGAGCAGGGGAGGAGCAGATAGAGGGAGACACAGAATCCGAAGCAGGCTCCAGGCTCTGAGCTGTCAGCACAGACCCCGACACGGGGCTGGAACCCCTGGACTGCAGATCATGACCTGAGCTGAAGTCGGAGGCTTAACCGACTGAGCCACCCAGGCGCCTCAAAACAAAGATTTAGTTAATAGATTAACATAATTGAATATGCAACACAATAACACTTTTAAAAATTAGATTCATAAGTTACATGAATCTAGCTAATGATTCCTCTTAGTGGTCTGTATCTATTAATGTATACAAGGCAAATGAGACCTTTAGGCTTGAAAGCACAATCAGATGCAGGAATGAAACAGGTCTTGAAATGAAACCAGAATCACGTGTTCCTGTTCAATTCCATCAGTAGATGGCCACCCACAATCACCTTAGAACAGTATGAAATTCAGATTTCATTCTGTAACCTTTTGAAAACTGAGGTCAGTCAGAGTCAGTACCAAGGCAAAAACAAATTTAGAAGATACAGTCTTTCTTTAGCTGTTCCCCCACACCCTGAGGTCCTGGATATCCCAGAACATCCAAGATCAGATTGTAAATCTATAAATCACTTGAACACACAAGCCAGTAACTACTCAGCAGTCCTTTGCCATCAGTGTCTTTCTGCCACTCCTCATTCCAACTCCTGCCAGTTTCTCCCACAGCACTCCCAAATCTCTGGCTTCCTTGAGGCCTAGGAACCCCTGACCAACTATTGATATAGCGCATTCCTCAATGCTTAATTTCTCAGAATCTTAAGCCGTGTTTTAAGATACAAGGCCAAACAATATAGCAATTCTACTTTCCTTTAATTTCATGTTTTTAGATTTTCCTTAGAAATTAGAATATGGAGTGGGTCATTACGCAAATAATGAGTATGTGAATTAATCAGCACTTTAGAAACTTCTACATCAATACTGTAAGTCATATTCTAAGTCAAGCGCTCTTTCACCTTTTGGCCCTCACTCATCTTTAACCTCAGTGTGGATTCCTGGAACAAGTTTCTTGAATCAGTTGTTAACTAGATTAACAACACTAAGGTATAGCAAGGGACTAGCATTTTCCCTTCCTCATGGTGCTGGGAGTTGGGGCAGGGGGATGCTGAAGAATGAGGAGGGCTGCTATAGGTTCTGACCCTCACTTCAATGAAAGCTGCTTCAGTTAACACTTCTCTATCCTGGGGGGACAAGGGAAGAAGGAGAGAGCAAAAGTGGTAAAAAGCAGCAATTTGTAATGAAAATATAAGTCTGAGGTCTCTGCTTTTAGCCACAGTTAATTTCAGGGTTTAAATTAACCTCAAATAACTGCAGTTGACTTTGTCTCTTCTTCCTTCTATCTGGTTTGTGATCTACTGTTTCTAACTTAATAATCTTACTGTATTTGTCTAGAGATGTTTGTTATAGGTACTTCTTTAGAAAAAGACAAGATACAAATTTTAAATAGAAACAAAGCTCTTTTCAGAAAAGGTTTGCCTTTTCTCTTTTTCACATGAATTAACCCTTTAGATGTGAAGACCCCAATAGCTGATAAAAATCAAGATTAAGTTTTAAGATAATTTTTAAAAAATCTTTTGACTGTAGTTACTTAGTAGAAAAACAAATTATGATTTTTAAGCTTGTTTTGACCAAATGGAAATAGTTAACAGTATTACTTCCACCAGATGTTAACAGTATATGATTTATATAATTATCTACTTTGAGATACCAGGTTCTCTAAGAATACTTCCTTCAAACAGACTTCCACTTGGCTTGCTTATATGCTTATGAATACTCCAAAGAATAAAGTAATGTGGGTTTAAAATTTAGTCCCAGCATATCCTAGCTACTTGGGTCTGGGTACACCCAAGAGTCCCCAAGAGGCCTTGCAGATTCCAGAATTACCAGTATAAGATTACAGAACTATAGTTCACTTGGACCCATAGACCAATAATTCTAACTATAGGACAAGCTTAATTGTAACAATTTATGTTTTAATTTTGCAATTCAAAAAATATTTTTGGGGGGCCTGGGTGGTTCAGTCAATTGAGCATCCACCTTCAGCTCAGGTCATGACTTCATGGTCCAGGAGTTTGAGCCCCACATCGGGCTCACTACTGCCAGTGCAGAGCCCGTTTTAGATCCTCTGTCCCCCTCTCTTGCACCCCCCCGGCCCATGCTCTCTCTCTCAAAAAAGAACATTAAATTTTTTTTCACAAGTATAATCTATTTTTCCCAAAACCAAATAAGTAGATAGGATAGATATTACATTTTCTAATTTCTTTAAATCTTTCCCAGTTTTTATCTTTTAAATCTTTGCTATAGCAGTGAAACCAACCAATTAGATTTGAAGGGTTCTTCATACAAAATTTTAGAATCCAAATCTTGCTTTTTTTTTTCCTCTTTGAGGGAGTTTTGTTTTTTATTGCCAATGTTGAACAATGTTCCACCATCCCTTAGGACTTAGATTAATAACAATTATCTCCCAGCAAGACTGGTATAGAAAAGGTCCCCTGGAAAGTTTAGTTTAGGGCCAGCTATTTCAGATTTAATTGAACACTTTATCTTAATGGAAAATGCAAAAAGAAAACAGATCTTGCTTAAAATATGGTTAAATCTACCTGGTTGGCAGGGACTTTCAATGAATGAACTTCCAAGACAAGCAAATGCATATTTTCTAGCAAAAGATTGCTCCTCAGTAGGACAACCCCAAATCTTTAACCTGCTGTTAAATTTCAGGAGGTCCTCAATGATACGGAATATGATTTGGAAATATTTTTATCACTTAGCATTTAGCTGATATATGTAGAGTGATTTTTACTCTAAAGAGCCATCCATCAGGAGTAGGCTTGCATCAGTAAGTTGCCAGAATTTATGTTCTACAACAGTACACGTTTCCTGTCAGGCTTACATAGACCTTTTGGAAGACCTTGGGGATATAGCCTATCTTAACGCCATACAGTGAAAATGATCGCTCTTTTCAGAGAACACAGTGGTGTGCTGGACAAATGTTACAAGCATATTAAAAGCAGAAATGTCGGACTCCAGGGATTCCATTAAGTATCCTTATTTCTTTCATTACAGAATAAAAACCCACTTTAAAATATTTTTAATTAAGTATAAGATGAAAGTAACCCTGCTGATCTTTGATTCTATAAAATGTCAGTAATCTTCCTAAAATTATCATATAATGAAAAAATATCTTACATATTCTCAGACTAGCACAAGACATACAGGTTTCCAGGGTTCTGAAGAAAAGGATAATTTGGGTTTTTGTAGGCAGATAATATTATTAATGATTTACTTAACAGAGCACACCTCACAGAGGTAACTCGAATGTAAATATATTATCTCAGATAAAAGATTTGATTTCACTAGTTTTATATTTAACTTGGCAAACTTTCAGTCTTAGATGAAGCTTTCAATGAATGCTTTAACTATAGGACAACAGATACTGAACACAGAATCAGGAAATGTAAACAAATGATCTATTTCAACTGGATATGGGTGAACCTAGCCTGCTTAATTAACCAAGATCTCCAAGACCTAACTAAACTGTCATCCACATGACTGCCATGCTGCATTCCAAGAATTCCTGCTTGCAACCCAAATCCTGAACAATTCACCATTCTGCTATTAAAATGACCTATACTGACCCCTTCTCTAACACATGCACCTCCACTGAGACCTAGAAGAGCTTTGCTTTAGAGTATCATGTCCAATCCATAAACCCTCCTCCTCTCCAGCTTGATGTCTCAAAGACCCTCCCACACATACTCTTACCAACCGAACTCCTAAACCCAAGCTTCCTTCCTTTCCTTACTAAGAATTTAAGAGTTTTTTCTTCATTCAATCAATTCTCCCTCCCCCAATCTTTTCCACAAAGGCAAATTGGAAAAAAATGTTCTAAATTTTACTCTCAAATTGACAATGTTTTTAAAAACAAAATTTTTTTAATCTTTATTTTTCAGGGAGAGAGAGAGAGAGAGAGAGACCGAGCAAGAGTGGGGGAGGGGCAGAGAGAGAGGGAGGCAGACACCAAAGCAGTCTCCAGGCTCTGAGCTGTCAGCACAGAGCCTGACACAGGGGGTCAAACCTATGAATCATGAGATCATGACCTGAGGTTGGACACTTAATGGGATAAGCCACCCAGGCGCCACTCTCAAAATGACAATGCTTTGAGTCTTCACTACTCAACATGTACTTTCTCTATAAGTATTTGCTTAATATTGTATTTTCAATTAATATGTTTCTTTCCCAAACATCTAGTTTTTCAATGCGCTGCCCTATAACTATCAACTAAGATTATTAGCTTCTAGAGGTATGGCACCAAACACTAACTCCCAAGGAATAACACATAATAAAATGAATGCCATGCTAGATTAAGCATACATGTTTAATCAATGCTTTTGCTACTGAGCTTCTGAATTCCAGATTCTTTTAGTTTTATATTTTTTAAAGTGTGATCCTTTATACCTTGAGATACTCCATAAAAGTTACTGTAAGAAAGTATAATCTAGTGGTTCTGAATAGACCTGGAGTCAGAAAAAGCTTAGGACCAAATTCTAATTCCAATTCCTGTTACCTGGAACAAATAACTTAAACCCTGTAAGCTTTTGGCTTTCTTGTGTGTAGAATAAAGTCAATCTAATAGTATCTATCCCAGAAGTTTATTAAGATTAAAATTTATAATATATGTACATACCTATGTGTGTCTGGAACACTGCAGCACTTAATGTTACTAAATTTTTAAAAAGACATTTCCTTTATAAAACTTAGCTACACAGCATACATACAATATTCATGTGAAAAAAAACCTTTTATTTCTATAGTTTCTTCTAAGTGTAAAGGAAAACACATAATCTTCTCTAAATTAACAATGGTAACTATCCTCAGAGATCAAGTATCCAGATCTCAGACTTTGCCTAAGCCAGTTTTGAACACCTTTTGCCCCAAACATAAATGACAGTCTCCCTCAACCCCCTACACTAATAACCTAGTTCCAATGATAAAAAATATATATGGCCAATTGTGCTGGTTATTAAGCTATCTTTTCTCCATAGCTCCAAACCACAATTCTATACTTAACTACAAAATACAGGGGTTGGACCTCTGTAAACAACATTTCTCCTTTGCTAGCTGAATTTTTCTTGGGCTTCACTAGGGAGGACTAGAAGAGTGAAAAAGAAAGGCAGCAGGGGAAAGAATCCTGCTGTTTCCTGTTTGCTTATTGCTCCTATCCGCATGTCCAGGGCAAAAATTCATCATTCCAGTGGCAGCACTTGGTTCCAGCCTCCAGCTTCTTCTCATCATTACCCAATACTGACAATACCCTTTCCTCAAATGTCCCCAAGTCCCTGCTCTATAGAACCTTTCCTCCAAGCTTCTAGTTTCTAGCAATCTCAACCTCTATCTTCCATTCCCTCAGCTCCAGACATGGTACTTGCTTCCTATAGTTATCTATGTCAGTGTTCCCTTTCTGAGTTTTTTGTTCTCCAGTATCAAATTAACCTATTCCTATTACTACACTATTAAAACATCTAGTTGTACTCTTCCTCCTGTCTGAAATCTGACATTGATATTATTCAGAGGGGTGGGGATAGGAGTTAAAAAAAAATTTTTTAGCCTTTATTTTATATAACATCTTTATGCATTACTTATGTAATTTTTAAGTGATTTTTAAAAAATTCTTTTGCCTTCTTCACACTTGTGTTCAAAACATTGTAATCTTTTTAAAGAACACACCACTAGTAAATCCCCCAGAAAATTTATTTCCAGAGACTAGTATCAGAAAGATGGCTTTTGAAGTTGAAGCCATTAGCCACTCAACTGGATAATCTACTTATTGTGGTGTTTGCTGATGTAAGGCCATTAACACAGGCACATCAACTTAATTTTAAAGTCTTCCATTAGGAGTGCCTGAGGAGCTCAGTTGGTTAAGTGCCTGCCTCTTGATTTTGGCTCAGGTCATGATACCACCATTCATGAGTTCAAGTCCCACTTCAGGCTCTGGGTTCCATGCTGTGAGCATAGACTGCTTGGGATTCTCTCTCTGCCTTTCTCGTACTCACTCTGGCTCAAAATAAATAAACTTAAAAAAAAATGAAGTCTTCCATTAGAAGTATTGTATGGATTTTCTGCAACAAAGAATTCAATAAGCCTAGCACAGTACCCATCATTTATTAAGTGCATAACAAGTATGTTTATTTCCTCCACATCTCAAAAACTTACCACCACTCTAACCTAAGGGTTGCTAATAGGCACATACTTTAGAGAATAGGCTCGTTAGCTTGTAACAAAGATGAAGGAAAAGACCTTAGCTGACAAATCCCAAACTATCAAGGCCAGAACAGCAATTAAGCAGGCAAGTTTAGCAAAAACAAATATTTTTATACATCACAAAATGCCATTTCATGAGAAATATGACAATAAATATGATGAGATGAATATACCTCCACTTCCTTCTTTCTTAAAGCAAATTCACTCTTTTCTTTTTATTCCCACCTCTACTAGCCATTTTATTGGCCTTTCAACTCTATAGTTACTGTTAACAGTGAAAAAATTATCCACACCCTTCTGCAGGAGAAAACTTCCACAAACATGACGAACTAAGGTGGGCACTCTTCCCTCAACCCACAGTAAGAAGGGAAGAAACAAAACTGCTGGTATCCCAAAGAATAAGTATTTATATTAAGAATAAAGAAGTTATCTTAGTAAGCGACAAAAAGTAGCTTGGATTATTTGTTCTAATAAAGTGGCAGAAGACAAGCAAGCCTAGATTTATTTTTATCTGTGTTTTACTCTTCACTTTTATTTTTTAATTTGCTGGAAATCAACATATTTTGTGATCAAGACATAGAAGGCAATTCATCAATAAGGGTGATAAAATTTTTTTTAATTTCAAAGAATATTTGTTGCCCTGGATATTGTTACTACTGTGAGCATTGATTTCATATTCAAAATTAAATTTTAATATGGTGAGCAATTATCTTGCTTTCTAGTTAACTATTTGAAGTGTCACCACTGTTATATTATTCCCTACTGATTTGTTTGTTAAATTTCTAGTGGGTAACTCTTTATGGAATACTCTAGGAAGCTCACAATATTTCAAGTGCATCAAATTATTACTGTACTTTAAATTTAAAGCAAGAAATCTAAAGAAAGGTCACTGAAATAGACAACTTTCTTCCAGAGAGTCCCTACCAGCAGGAACCAGATAATTAGTGAAGGATCAGAATGGGTACCAATTCCCTACAACCTATCTCCCATTACCACTTGTCTCCCCCCTAACATACATTTCTACAAGGCAGAAGAGCCCACCAATACCTGGAAAGTCTGTCTCTACTGTTTCCTGCTGAATCACAAAATGTTCCTTTATACAGGTAAAACATAATCTTAAATATTTCTGTGGCTTAGTTTTCTATTTTCATCATTGTGACGTTTAACTGAATGATAATTATCTTAACAGATCACAATTCCAAAATTTAAATCTTTCATTTTGTCAAGAAATCAGACGATTCAAACTGTACTCAATTAGTTTAAGGAAATATCCAGATTCAACTGTCACAACTTACGTTAAGACACGAGAAGTGCTATCGAACGTAATACATGAGGATAAATGGGTCTATATGCACACTTTTTCCTTCCAAACTGCAAGACATGACTCTTAAAAAAGGAATTATGCGTGTATTGAGTCATCATCCTGTATTGAAATATAAAATGTCAAACCTGTAATGGAAAAATGTGCTATTCTGTTGCTATTTGTATTTCAATTTTTTTTTCTGAAACTAGTAGTTCAAAGAGAAAAGATTAAGAAACATACTATTGAGCATTAACAGACACTCGGAATCAAAATAAAACAGAAAATTTACCATACTTTAAAGTACTACTAAAATAAAGACTTTATTAATGAAAGTCTGCATAATGTGTACATCAAAACAAAAGTGACTACTGATGCCGAATAAAAAACTTTCAGAGAATGTGTACCACGTGATTCAATTTTTTTAATTTTATATATATATATATAAAAGCTATATTATAAATACAAAGCTAAACTATTAGAGTGCTAACAATACTGCTCATACAAAGAAAATTAACAGTAGTAAAATATGAATACATAAGACACTTATTTTTGGTCCTTTTGGAAAAAGAGAACTAAGTTGGGTTTCTTTTTAACATGGCTCCAGCACAAAAATAGAATATGAGATGTAACTGCAACATTCTTAGTGTTTATCCTTGTAATTCTTTAAATGTCACCCGTCATAATAGCAATGAACTCCTCTTGATTTACTGCAGTAAGAAAGAAAATATAAGTCAGAAATACAAATTTTTCACAGGACAATTGTACTATTTTATACTAAGTATTTTTAAATTTTGTATTATACCAAATTGTTAATAAATTAAGACATATTATTTTGCTTTTACTTCTTTGATAGGAAGTTGACCACGTTTATTAAGTAGAACCTCATGAATACAAAAATATATAATGTGATAAACAATATGAATATAATATTAATGACAGAAAAGACATATTATTTAAGTTACAAAAAAGTCTATCATAATGACAATATTTACATACACTAGCAAAAATAGTTTTAAAGCTTGAAATTTTTAATTTTTTAAATGGTTAAAAAAGCCTCTTTATTATCTTTATTCTATGAGTTCATTTAGCAATCCCTTCCTTCATAAACAAGTTTAAATCTATCATACATGTACATTAGAATTCTAAAGGAAGAAAATATAGAATTTTTTAAAAAGTCAAATTGTTGTTTGATTTTTTATATATTTAAAAGCCACTTAAAAAAATTTGAAAACATCTAGAGTAATAGTAATTTTAAAGGGTACAAATTTAATCTTAATTAGCTAGATAATACAGCAACTATAAAATATAGATGTAAATGCAGAAACCATCACTCATAAAGAGAAAATGTTACCAAAACTATAAATAAAATTCAGTAAGAACCTACAGTGTATAAAGCACCATATTTAAGAAGGCAACCTAGAAATAAATAGGTAATAATCTTACTAAATATAATTTTTAAAACCAATATATACAAATATACACAATTACTAATAGAAATGTTCAGAAAAGAATGCTCCCTCTTTGTAAAACAGGTGATTTCATGGGGTCCAAAACTTAACACATACCTTAACAAAACACTGGTTATGAATGATCATTTTGATAATAATAGTAACACTGAATGAGGAAAAGAAAGATCTGGATTCCAGTCATATCTCTGATACAGAACAGTTCTGTGTCTTAATTTTTTCATCTGAAAATACTGAACTACAAGATTATCTTTTTAGGTTGTTTCTACATGGTAATATATGAAAACATTCCAATGACTCAAACATTTTTAATTGCCTAGTGAATGCCTACACCATCCTAAGAGTTGTGTAATATACCAAAGCAGACACCAGGGTTCCTAATCTACAGTATCTAGAAATTTAAGTGAAGAAGATATTAGGTAATATAAAATTATTTTTAGTTTTCTTAGGAGTAACAATGGTATCATAATTTTGAAAAACAATATCCTTATTCTTAGCAGATGCATGCTAAAATGTGAGGGAGGTCAAGTTCAGGACGTATTTTTCAAATGATCCAGAAAAAAAATACACACTACGGACAATGCAAATACAGTAAAATGTTAACTGCTGAATCTAGGTAGAAGGGGTAGAAGGTATAAAGGTGCGTATTGTACTAAACTAATATTTTTTCCCTCTATGTTTGAGAAAATTCATAATGAAAAGTTAGAAAAATATTAACCAATTAAAACACATTGAGGAGATGAAATATGTACATCAGGAATGAAAAAAATATACTGGTTCCAGTTTTAATAATCATGTAAGTCATGTTTCATACCAGAAACAGAGAACTGCTGTATAAGACAAAACATGATCTATTATTAAAATAATACACATATCTATGTCGAAAAAAATTCCATCATAATGGAAAAAATCATTACTTCTGAGAAAAACTTTGGCAAGAATAAATCTTGATTTGGGCTCTAAAATAAAACATAGGATTTGGTTTGACAGGAAGTGGAAAGAAAGCTAAGGTATGAGAATACCTTCAGCAACATAGTTAAAAAAAGAAAATAGTGCAAAAATAAGCTCTAAGAAGTTAAGAAGAATAAGTTGGCCAGAAGCTGGTAATGAACCATGAATCCATGCATTTCAATACTAAACATCTGCAAGACATTATGACACAGTAGAACACATAACCTGTAATATTTTCAATGATCTTACAAATTCTAGTAGTGATCTTTGACTTTCGTATAGCTTCATAACTTTCTCCATCAATCATATATCGAGTTTCTATACTAATAAATCTAGCACAATGCCCACCTTTAAATAGGCATCTGATAAAATATTTATTGAATCAAACAAATATAACACTTTTCTCCTACACTGCCTCTTTATTTTATTTTATTTTTCATGTTTATTTTTGAAAGAGAGAGAGAGAGCAAGCGAGCATGAACAGGGAGGGACAGACAGAGAGGGAGTATCACAGAAGTCGAAGCAGGCTACATACAGGCTCTGAGCTGTCCGCACAGAGCCCAACACAGGGCTTGAACTCACAAACCCCACAAACCGTGAGATCATGACCCGAGCAGAAGTCGGACGCTCAACCGACTAAGCCACCCAGGCGCCCCTCCTACACTACCTCTTTAAACAAAATTTTCATAAATCAATCACTTCATTGGGTTAATCTTATTACAGGTATTTTAAATACAGAATTTATTACCTAATAAAGATAAATTATCTACAAATTAAGTAGATTAAGTACCTTAGAGACTACCTGGCTTTAGAGGAAAATTTTAGCAAAATTTAGACAAATTTTAGCATCTGAAGTGACAGTTGAGTCTTTTATTGAATACTGAGTATTGAATATTTTATATACTAAAATAGCATGTCATTTTTAAAATTCCATAAACATAGAAACCTAATTTTATTTTTTAGCATAAGAGGTAACACAGTGTTATGGATAAAAGCATAAACAGGTTATAAATCTCTTGGAACGTTAGTTTCTTCATTTATAGATGCATCCATGTATCCTATGCATTAATATAGATAATACTATATTTACTTCACAAAAGCCATTATGAAAATTAAGTGACATAATACACAATGTAAATGCCAAGCACAGAATCTAACAAGTATTAACTACTAAATAAGTGTTAATACTTATCATAATTATTTAAAAGATGGTCCACTTTGGGTTTTTAAATGTTGATTTTTCCAAAAATATTTACTGTGTTTTACAGATCTTGGGAGTGATAATTGGGAAAGCATTCTTTCTGTATCATTAGCACAGCTCTATTTAGATCTTGCATTATATCTTTTTTTCCTTTAACTCCTTCACTGTATTTATTATTCTAAATACACAATAAACATTTCATTTTCACTGCTCCTAAATACTAAAGTATGAAAAATTCATAAAGACAGAAGAATTACCAAAGTCTACAAAAAAAGACAGCAAGTATTATGATCTTTACTAATTTAACATATACAAAGAAAACAGGTTATATTTAAACAAAACTGCAGCCAAAGAATCCAAATTAATCAAATTAACAAGTTTTTCTAAAATGCCACTCATACTTTTTCCAAAATAGGCAGGTTTTCATACAGCTACAGAGACCCATGTAAGTTATGGCAATATCCCAAAGCCAGACTAAAAATGGATTACAGTTCATTGTTTGTGAATATGAAAATGTCTTTCAACAATGATTTCCTGGACTTGCCACAATAATAAACTTAGTACATCTTGTTTGAGAAACAGATAATATAAAATAGCTACTATGAATTCTGAAAAAGTGTATTTATCAATTACAAGAGCATTTATAGATATAAATAAAAAACAGTAGTATATGTATGCATGTGCAAGACTATTATTCATATGGTCAAAGACAATATTTGATGCATACACCTAGACCCCATGTAATACTTCAGAAGTCCCTCACCCCCCAGAAATTCAAATCCCAGACTGGATACTAGATTAGATGAATTTAATATGTTAAGAACACCTTCCTCCACTTGCATAAAAGACAAATCTTAACAATAAAAGATTATGCACCACTGTATTATATTTGTAACCAATCTCTTAGAAAAAAAAGAAAAAATGTTACTTGCCTGTTAGTCATTTAAACAAATGACAGTAGGATGCCCAAGCAACAGTTATACAGTGACTTAAAGTAAAGTTAGCATTGAGAACCAAAGTAATGTTTTAAGTAAGTATGCACTAAAATCTTCAAGCAATGGGGCTTGAACTCTTGAGTTTCAAAAGCAACAAACAGAGCGGACTAACAAGAGATGTAAGAAATGGGACACATTTTCTATGCAAAGTTTCGCATTGTTTAAATTTAAGAGGCAGCTTCATAATTAATATTTTCCTCTAATGTCAAATTAAGCTAATACCAAAACCTAATTTGCATGTGCCTAACACAGGAAAAGAAAATAACTCTAATCTTTTGACACAGGTAGTAACCGTTACTGACGATTTATGAAATAGACATACCAAGATTTTCTATGCTACTTAAGATAGTACCTTTATAAAACAGAGCTGCTTTGAAATTAGTTAGGGTAACAGCCAACAGCTTGGTAAGACACAAAAATTTTTTAAATATGAAGGCAGTGGATACTATCTTTGTTTTAAAAACCATCTTTGTTTTAAAATATAAACAGGGGCACTTGGGTGGCTGAGTCCGTTAAGCATCCAACTTCGGCTCAGGTCATGATCTCACGGTTCCTGAGTTTGAGCCCCATGTGGGGCTCTATGCTGACAGTTCATAGCCTGGGGCCTGCTTTAGATTCTAGGTCTCCCTCTCTCTCTGTCCCTCCCCCACCTCTCTCTCTCTCTCAAAAATAAACATTAAAAAATAATTAGACTCTTAAATACAGAGAACTGAGGGTTGTTGAGGGGATGGGGGAGAGGGGAAAATGGGTGATGGGCACTGAGGACACTTGTTGGGATGTGCACTGGGTGTTGTGTGTAAGCAATGAGCCATGGGAATCTACCCCGAAAACCAAGAGCACACTGTGCACGCTGTATGTTAGCCAATTTGACAATAAATTATATTTTAAATAAATAAATAAATAAATATAAATCTATCAATACCCTTCAAAGAACTAGTATTAAAAAAAATGTTTTATATTCCTTGAATAATATTTACATAAATATGAGAAAGTATAATACACAACTCTAAAGTACAATCTACAAACCTGAACTTATAGCTACTGTCTTACCTCCTTATTAAAGCATGACAGTATTGCCAAAGTAAAGTATGTATTATGTACATATTTATGTATGTATGTATAGGTGATACTCTATCAACATGTATCTACTGTAATACACACTCCTGGGTCAGGGCTTTAAAATTTTTTTTTTTTTTTCAACATTTTTTATTTATTTTTGGGACAGAGAGAGACAGAGCATGAACGGGGGAGGGGCAGAGAGAGAGGGAGACACAGAATCGGAAACAGGCTCCAGACTCCGAGCCATCAGCCCAGAGCCTGACGCGGGGCTCGAACTCACGGACCGCGAGATCGTGACCTGGCTGAAGTCGGACGCTTAACCGACTGCGCCACCCAGGCGCCCCCAGGGCTTTAAATCAACCAACGTCAGAGCACTCACTGTGTTCAAGAAAATGCAGGAAAATATAAAGATGAGTAAAGATACAAAAAAAGGAAAACAAGTTTCCATTTAGTAATAGGCACCTTCAAATATCTTCCTTTAAAATACTTACAACCACCTGGAAGGTATTACCATTCTCACTTTAATAAATGGGAAACCACAACTCAGAAAACGCTGAAAACTCGCACAACATTACAGAGCAACTATGTAAGTGGCAGAGATTCAATTCAAATCCAGATCTGTAGGTTTCCAAAGCCTCAGGCCTTTCACCCTATAGGATTCCATACTGCTCTTAAGGAACTTATAATATATTGGAGAGTTACACATGTAAATAACTAACACAAGGCATTGTACAGAACTGTCAAATACCGTGTTCCTCTAAATGCTATGGACCCTCAATGGCAGTCTCCATAACTTATACAGAGGCCACCAGAGGAGGCTTGAGAAAATGGAATTTTAAAATGAATCAGAGAGAAAGACTAACATTTTAGCAGACAGAAACTGGCAATTAGAATATTCTAGGATTAAGGAATGGCATGGCATAAAAAAGTTGTTTTCAGGGTAGAATATATTTGGTCAAGGCATGTATGTATGGGAGGTGAAAGTTAAAGCAGGACACTGAAGAGCTCAGTAGGAAATAAAACTGGATAGTTAGGGCAGAATCTATCTTAGAGAGCTTTGAAATTTACTCTGTAGGTAGTGAAGAATCACTCAGTGTTGGAAGAGAGGAATGACATCATCAAACCTGTATTTTAAGAAAAGAATGTTATCAAGAAACTAAATTAGAGGGTAGAGGCTCATAGGCATAGAGGGCAATTAGGAGGGTAAAGGGACTGTAGAGTCAGTGAGGGCAGAAACCACATCTGCCTTCCTCATTGTGTAGCAGCACCAGATTGCACATAAGGCACCATATCCAGCAGGCATTCAAGGAAATAATGAATGGGGCTATAATAACATTCCTACAAAGAAATTAGGGCCAGAACTAGGGCAGCAGCAGTAAACAAAGACATAAAACAGTTTCAAAACATTTGAAGAGTAGAAACAATAGAACTTAGTTACAGTTTAGAAGAGCATGTAGTTTAAGGAAGAAGTCATTAAAGGCTGATGTTTTATGGGTGCCTGGGTGGCTTAGTGGGTTAAGCGTCTGACTCTTGATTTCAGCACCAATGATAATCTCATGGTTTGTGGGACAGAGCCCCGTGACGGGTTCTGTGCTGACAGCACAGAGCCTGCTTGGGATTCTCTCTCCCTCTCTCTCTGCCCCTCCCGACTTTCACACACATGAACACAGTCACTCAATCTCTCTCTAAAAAAATAAACACTTTTTAAAAAGTGGACATTTTTTACCAAGTAGCTGAAACTTTGGTGATGTTCAAAAAGGATTTTGGTGATCCTCAAGGAAAGATTTTGGTGATGCTCAAAAAGTAAAGTACCTTCCTGAAGTGTGGAACTTGATTTTACAACCAGTTTATTTGGTTTTAAAGGTCTGCTTCATTCTAAATTGAATTATGTGAAATGTTTATGCAAAAACCCCACTATAGGGTGAACAACAATTATACCAAATAGAGATACTTTGCAATGAGTCTTGAAAATCATTTGATTTTAGACAAATTTACTATATGCATATATCAGTAATAATACCTAAAATATGTGTTTTACTCAAAACTTACTTTCTCCATCACCATCTTTATCAAATTCTTCTATCATAGCCCGAAGTTCTTCATCACTCATGTTTTCACCCAGTTCTCTGGCAACACGTCGCAAATTTCTCAAGCTTATTTTACCTGAATCATCATCATCAAATAGTTTAAATGCCTTTAATATTTCTTCATGTGGATCTCTTTCCAATATCCAGTCTGTCACTACAGTTAAAAAGAAATTTTAAAAAAAATTTAAAAACACTTCATAATCACAAATGCATCCGTGAAATCAAAAAGTACTAGATGAGAATTAAAGTTGTGAATCTTTCAACATTTAGTTTGATAATAAAATGCCAAATCAGAGCCCGAGAACCCAAAAGGTAAAACTCAAATTATAAAAATCAAATCTGGGTTTTAAAATTTAATCTTTATGTTATCAACAATTCATCCTATTATAAGAGTAAGAAAAACTATCACACACAGAGGCAAAATAAAAAGGACTACATACCATATTTATTTAAAGTCTACCATTATCAAGAATTGTACTAGGCTCCACTAACACCAAACAAAAAAGTCTAGGAGTTTGTAACTTAGCTATAGAGATGGTATATCAACAAAACAATTAAAGCTACTTAGATAAAAGCTGTCTGATGGCTGAACTTAAGCACATTATGGTTCCTTAAATTTAACCCTGTAATAAAGACCAAAAATTCCTGACAAATTCACTGCCATCATCGACAGAGATACAATTTCAGACAGACGAAAATTCTACCGATAGCTTCATGATTTGAGGAAACTCTTGGTTTTCAAAGATATGAAAAGTAGTTACTGAATATAACTGTAGCAAGAACCACCTCTCCCCCTCTGCCCCCAAAAAAAGAAAGTCTGGAAAGATCTCTCTAAAATCACGCCCATTTTGTTCACCAAGATAATAACTCTCAAAAAACTACAATTAAAAGTGAGGAATATCAGACTTCAACAGCAATAATATATTCTAATAGATTAAAGGTAGTAATATAGAATAATGTAGTAAACTTAAACACTATTTTTAATATTCACAGTCATTAATCAATAGCCACAACAATAAAAATTAAAGTAACAATCTGTGGTATAAAATTTTTTCAGTTACTAGATAAAAATCTGAAAATATCTAAGTAAACATCTCTGAAGTAATTCTACAAGCTAGTCTACTACTATAACAAAAATTATTTATGACTTTCATCAGGCCATTAAAAATAATTCAGTTCTAGTAAGGTTGACAGAATCATTAAAAACTTGCAAATGCTTATAGATGGAAAGTTTAATGCACTCAAAAGGAAAATTACAATTCAAGCCCACAAAAAATTATTGTTGTTTTGCTGTACTATCACTGTATTTGGTTAAGTAAGCTTTAGAGTAAGTACCTATTTAAGCTAACGTTAAATCATCTACATATACGTTTAATAGTTTTCTATTACCCGTTAATTGTATCCAAAAAGTCTTTCAAGTAACTAATTGAAGTATATTACTATAAGTATGCAAATCACCCAAGCTCATAAATATTCAGTCAAAAAGGAGTTGGCATATACACAGCCATAACACCAAAATAAAATACCATGCTTAACTCTATGGCTCATACTCAACTTATTTTGAATTTAGTCCCAACAAAAAAGCAGGACAAGGAAAAAAAAAAGTGTTAAGAAATTTTCTTCACCAATTAAATAATTTACATGACAGGTGAACCAAAAAAGCAGCTTGCTGAAAGTATTAATGTACTTAAAGAAGCAACAGGGTGATGTGGGGAACAGATGGGGCTCCAAGATGTATAAATTCTTATCCCACTAGTGCTTTAATTGTGTTAGTTACTTCAGACTTATGTGTATATATAATCTTTTATCAATACTTTGCCTTAGAATACAACTTTTCTCAGGAATTATAAATACCCATAATTCTGGACAGCTAAAACATGGTATCTTTATGGTGACTCTCCTCCATGCCTTCATGCTCTATTCCTATTCTACAAAGTAGAATTGTAAGAAACACATTTTTTTTCCAAAGAAAATAAATCAACTAATATACATTTAGGTGACTTCAATCTAATTCACAAATTGCTGTCCATGTAACTTTATTTTCAAATTATACTACCATAAATATACTTCCTAAAAACAGTTAGACCTTACACATTATAAAAATCACTTAAGAACATAGCACATTAGAAAACATCACATTAAAAGTTAAAAAATCATTAAAGGTGCTGCTAGAAATACAGCTTCAACTATATTTCTCACTGCCTTTCGGGGGTTTCTATCCAAAAATACAAGTTATTTTACACTCAACATTTCAGAATTCAAATTCCTCCCACTATCACCAAGATAGCTGTTGTTTTGATGCCTGATCTCAAAAAAGATAACAGCATCATTAACAAATAATCTCTCATATTTGAAGTCTGAACATTTTTTAAGCTGATTAACCTAATCAGCGATTTATTACTACAGTGCTAAGGATACTACCCTTTTTACTCTTAAATGGGCCTCTCTCTTCATTCTCACCACCCTCAGCATAAAAAGTCTATTATTTTCTGTCTTCAGTCTCTCTGCCCTTCAACCCATCTTTAATACTCTCAACAGAGTTACCTTTCTAAAATATATCTTCTCTTCCACAGAAATTGACAATGATCATCTGCTGACTAAAGTCCAAGCTCTATATGTGATGCAAGACTACCTATTTGGCCCAATACTATCTTCCACTTCAAACATACTATACTTCCAGTACCACCCTGTTGTTGCTGTTTTCTCTGCCTCCAATGTCTTTCTCTACTGCGTCCCACAATCTTCTCCTTAGGATGAAATCCTATTCACATTCCCAAAGGCCTAAATTAAAAATCCCCTCTGCAAGGTCTTCTTCAATTGCTCCAGGCCAAGAATTGACAATTCTTTTTGTTGTCAAAAAACAGATAGTAAATATTTTAGCCTTTGTGGGGGCATAAGGTCTCTGTCTAAACTACTTTCTCTGCCAACTCCTGCTTTAAACAAAATTATAATTTACCACAGAACACCACAGCTTATTATTACTTACATTTAAATGGTAAGCTCCTTGAAAGACCCTCTTGGTAACTTCTAATTAATTCCCCTCCCTCAACCCAACACAGTACCTAATGCCAAAAAAATCAGCAAATATTTGTTAAATAAGCAAAGCAAAATGGTAATACAATATTCTATTCTAAAGAGGCAATGGAATGTGCCCAAAGATTCTGGTTACGTGTCAGACTTCATCCAGAAATATCTGTGGAACAGTATCCTTCACTAGTAATAGATGATACCTAAAACTAAGACTCAAATGTTCTGATTTTATCTGTCCCAAAGTATAAAACATACCTTCATCTGTGGTCAGTTATTATTGAAAAATAATCCACAAATGGAGAGAATACAGAGCTCTTGACTTCAATTTCTAAACAGTAATAAATTTTTATTTGACTGACGGTATTTTCAAGCAGGTCAAAAGCCTAATCTTTGAAAGTCAGAGAGAAGTTTACCCATGGCCATTAATTCTGGAAGAAACCCAGTAATCATGCTCTCTTTTTTTTTAAGTTAATTTATTTATTTTGAGACAGAAGGAGGGAGACAGAGAGAGAGGGGGGAAGAGTAGAGAGAGGGAGAGACAAAGAATCCCAAGGAGGCTCCACATGTCAGTGCAGAGCCAGAGGCGGGGCTCTAACTCATGGACCTGTGAGATCATGACCTGAGCCGAAACCAAGAGTCGGAGGCCTAACCTACTGAGCCACCCTCATACCCTGTTATTAACACAGAAAAGATGGAGGGTCAGGAAAAGATGAATATGGCATGGGACTTTGGCTTCAACTGCTAATAAGATCACAAATTTAAAACTGTATTTACTTAAGATGACATGTGTTACATAAAATTATTAATGACAATGATATAATGCTTAAAATAGCCTGCAACTATGAAAACAGGGTAATCAGAAAAATATAAATACATGGAATACTTTTTATGTTCCAGTGATGCATGTACAATTATTACGAGGCACTAAAACACAATAAAACAAAGACAATTTTTAAAGTAATACTAACAAATACTTAATAGTACTTACTATAGCTAGGCCCCTTGCTAAGCACTTTACTTATTAACTTATTTATTCCTCACAACCCACAAGATAGCCCCAATTTATAGTTGAGACACAGAGAAGTAAAATGACCAAATTATACAGCTAGTAAGTGGCAAAACCAAGATCTGAACCCAAGCAATCTGGTTTCAAACTGTCCATGCCAAGCCACTACATTGTATCAAATGTGCCTGAATTGCAGCTCTTTCCTAATGGTATCATTGTCACTATATCCTAACACCTGTCTATAAATAATCTAAGTTGGAACTTGGACTAAGATCATGAACTATACAAGAGCTTCAATATTGAAAGACTGAAAGAATAAAGATGGCTCTTCTCCTCTCAATAAATCTACCAATTAGAAAAAACAAAACAAAACAAAACCAAAAAACCACACGCAATATGCTTCCCAAAGGGACAACCTGCTTCTCTAAACAGTTATTTCTCAGTGTATAAATTGAAGTTCTTCTGTGTTGTGCTTTCTCTTTTAGGCTCATCCTTTAACTTCTCTCTTCACTTTCATTTTGAGTTTTCAGATTAAAAAAATAAAAACAATGATTTAATGATAGGACTCTATCTTTTCCATATGTACTAACTGCCATTTTTTTTTTTTTTTTTGCTTTGTGTATTGCTTCTTGCTGAATATTTACACAAAAAGTTTGTGTGTATGTGTAACTGGATTTGTTCCTAAATTTTTTACATCTCTAAAAACATATGAAATGTATATATCATGACCCATATAAAGTGGTTATCAATGGTTTAGAAAATTTATTTAATAAAAACCTGAATATACATACATTCTACGTATAATATTCTACATAATGTATTTAAATTATAATAACAAAGTCCTTGCCTTCCAGAATCTTCTATACTAAAAAGCCTGATATATGCTGTAAATAATTCACAAAAATCAACTGTATAAAATTCAATCATATTAAGCTCATGACACATTATGCTTAGTTGGTTGTTCTACAATGATTTTTCCTGCTTAAGTCTGCCAAATGCCTCCTTTACCACAATCTTCTCTCCACTTGCAACTTTACTTTTAAATTTTTTTTTTTCAACGTTTTTTATTTATTTTTGGGACAGAGAGAGACAGAGCATGAACGGGGGAGGGGCAGAGAGAGAGGGAGACACAGAATCGGAAACAGGCTCCAGGCTCCGAGCCATCAGCCCAGAGCCTGACGCGGGGCTCGAACTCACGGACCGCGAGATCGTGACCTGGCTGAAGTCGGACGCTTAACCGACTGCGCCACCCAGGCGCCCCTCCACTTGCAACTTTAAACAGATGACTTTATTCACCAAGATCAAGTCACTCAGAGTATATAGACCTTCATAAGCTGTGTCAACCTGAAGGCATGCCCTTCATCTAGAGCCAAAGATAACAAATGCTACAGGTTTTCTCTTCTCCCACTCTGCCAACAAAAATCACACACCAGAATGGTCTTAGGAAATATTTTCCATACAAAAGGATACCAAATTTTCTGTTTTACTCTAAGAAAATAATTTTTTGATCATCCTTTATCATATAATATAAACACATATTACTTAGAAAAACATCCTCCCACAAAAAGTTACACAATAGTTCCTTAGAATCTTTAGAACTAAAGACAAAATGATAAATTCCACAGGGAAGCTGTAAATCTTATATTTTCTTTGAAATTAAATAAAAAGAGTGTCCCCCGGCCCCCATATGAGATCCACATTATACCACAATGTTCTATAACAAAATTCCATAACCCAGAGAATTAAAAAAATACTAATATTAACCAGATAATTTCCTAACAAGTGCTAATTACAAAGACTATTAAAATACACACCAACTTCATTAAAATCTTCAAAGGTGATTTTCCCTGTGGCTTCTCTGTCATAATCTTTAAGAATCTTCAGTACATCAGCTTTTTTTACATCAAACCCCAAGGCTCTCATTGCCACCTTTTGGATTAAAAGGGAAAAGCAAATTATCAAGCACTCTTTCAAAAGAAGTGACTTCTAATTCTTAAGTTTTCAGACTTAAGAGAGGTAAACACATTAATGAAACATTTAATTCTGTTGCATGTTTTATATCTCTAAAAAAACAAAGTGATAGTTTTTCTCCACTACTGAAATTAAATGGCAATTTTTTTCATTTATATATCTTTTATAGGACATACCAATCAAGTGTTTATAAAATACACTATACAATAGGCTGACGTAGTGTACAGATCATTCTACTTATTTTTTAAATGTTTATCTTGAGAGAGAGAATCCCAAGCAGGCTCCACGCCGTCAGCACAGAGCATGATGTGGGGCTCAATCTCAGAAATTATGAGATTATGACCTAAGCTAAAATCAAGAGTCAGGTGCTTAACTGACTTGAGTCACCTAGGCACCCAGTATACAGATCATTTTAACAAGTTATTTGCTCTCAAATGATTAACAACCAAAATGCAAAAAAAAGGCATAGCATGAATATTAAAAATTTATACAACAGAAGAGATAAAAGAATGAAAATAAGAGTTACCATAAGAATCTACACGATTAGTTGTTAAGTAAGTAGTTCAGGTCCCTGAGTTTAAAGAAAAGATCCAAGATCCTGTTTCTGTTAACAAGAAGAGAGACATGACACTGACTAAAGAAGTCTTACTTGGAGAGGTTCCATTTGTTCCCTGATGTATGGATGAAATAAAGTAGAAGGGCAATAAGAAAAGGATGACTGGTATTAAAACAGATACCATAAAAAAGAGGTTTGAGGACAGTGAAGAGAGCTGCGTATCTTACCTGAACAGGAAGAGCTCAGGTGGAAGCAAGTGGTTAGCAAATGAGAAAAGGAGCTAGTAGTAAAAGTGTGGAGGGCATTCAATAAAAATTAAAGGAATGTGAACTTTATGCAGTTGATAACGAGGAGCCACTAGTTTTATGAACAATGAACAAAATGAGGAAAGAATTTTAGAAAGATGAACCTGATGGTACTATACAGAGTTAACTAGAAGCTCTAGGTAGGAAATAAGATCCCAAACCAAAATAATAACAATGGCAACAAATGGAAGAGACATTATAAAGCAAGAATGGATCAAAGCTGGGTAAGTAAAAAAATAAATAAAAAAAATAAAAAAAGAACTAAAGAGCTATTAAAATGTTGCCTTTCTCATTGTGCTAAGTGTGAGATCTATACTATCCTAAACACCAATTTTCCCTTGCATCTTTAGAAATAATTCTAGGCCCTAAAATTGACATTTTTCCCCATTAGCATCGTGTCAACATCAGACATCATTTATGTTGTCTGCACCAGAGAAAGTACATAAAGAATATACTACTAACATGTTCAAATTAAAAGAGAAATAACACTCTCACAATGTGAAAGAAGAATGAGTCACCAAAAACCAAACAAACAAAAAACAGTGGGAAGAAGAATACAGTAAAAACTGTTTAAATCTTATAGTTTGAAATCTTTTAATTATGTGAATGAAAAATAAGGCCTTGCATAGAAATTTATTTTTATATTTAAAACACTATTCATTTTACAATATGAAAAGGAATTTCTAAAAAGATGTTAGGAGTATTATTCAATTTTCTTATAGCATTTAACTGTGAACATTTAAAACGGTTTCATATTTCCAAAACCAGTCAGTTAAAATACTTTAGAAATGTATTTTAACCAATTATCAAAAATGAACATCATTTTAACAGAAAAATATGTATTTTACATTACACTATTACCTTTAATTCATGATAATCTATTGCTTCATCCTTGTCTGTGTCAAATAGTTCAAAAGCATCTTTAATTTCTTGTTTCTGTTCTTCAGAGAGTTCTCTTCTTTTTTTCCTCTTTGTTTTGTCTACCACAAGCTCATTTCTATGAAATGAAAAGAAACAAAGTCTTTTTAGCCTACTTTAATTCTATTCTCCTATGCATCCAGATGATTAAAATGCAAAAACTAACCGATTTAATAATTTTTTAAATTTCTAAAAAGGAAGTTATGTGGGAGAATCAGAAATCTTCCGTACATGAGCCTTGCTCATTCCATAGTCTAAGCTGCTATAAATTTGCACTTTCCAAAAGTGAAAAGTATTACAAGTTATTCAAAGAAATGAAGACCTTTCTTTCCTTCTAGCTTTGCATTTATTCTCACTGATACTACAGACGAAAAAATCAGAACTTGAATAAAAAACATTGTTTTTATGACAAAAAATCGCCAACAAAAGAACAAAGCATTCATTATTTACATTGCTCTAAACATAGTGTTAAAAAATCAAAGGAAAATTCCTAACTGATGATCGTTATGTATTTGGTTTACTTCTGATATCACTTATAAGTTACCTAAATTTCTACCCAAAAAAGTTTAAAATTTAACAATTAACTTACAAAGTATTTCAGCGTGGTAGGTTACAAGTGATTTAGATTACACATAAGTTTGGCACTTTATTTACAATTTCTTTCATTGATATGTCTAAACAAACCATGAAAACGCCAAAAAAAAAAAAAAAGTATTTGTGCTAATTTTCTATAATAAAGTGAAGAGTCTATGGTTTTGTAAATCTCACTTGTAAATTTAGATTTAGTCTCTCATAAACTCTGGCAACTTTTTTAAAGGAAATTTTATTTTAAAAGCCAGAAATGTCCTCCTTAAAAGATACTGATCTTAGCGTTCCAAAATTTCAAATGCCGCTGCAACATCTGCATAAAAACAAGTTTTGAAACCCAACAAACTCATAAAACTTTAAAATGTAAAACTCGGGTTGATTTCAGTAAAACACGTTATCTATTTGCCTGTATTTTGTTCTCTAAAATCTACAACAAAGGCAAGAGATGATTAGAAAGTGACCGAAGACGTACAATAAATAAAGCGGAGGAAAATCGGTTTATACCAGCTCGAACATTTCCCGGGGTCATTTTCTCTGAAAGGCCAAGTCCACAACAGACCTACAACTGACCCCACGCAAGGCTCCCACAGGAATCTCCTAACCGAAGGCGGCACCAGTTTAGAGAGGCGTATCTAGCTATTTTTAAGGTATTGACGTCTACACGGGGCTGGGGGCAACAGACAGGGGGTTAGAGGTCGCAAGTGAAGGAAAGGTAAAGAAACTAAAAAATTTGAAAAATCTTAAGAGATTACCAATTAAAGTCATTAAAATGGGTCTCCGGTTATACCTTAATATAGGACCCTAGCAGAAGAGCAGTGAGGGGTTAATGTTATTCCCAAATTTTATAGTTAAATATGATGACAGCACTGCCGCTGAGGTAGAACCGTAGACCAGGAAGGAGGAGCTGAACTAAGGGATGCTCCATGGCCTGATTTCTCGCAGAAAAACCGCGAGAAGAAACATCGCGATATTTCACTCCCTCCTCGCAACGAAAACAGCCCATTTTTTTGGTGGTGCAAAGCCCAACGCACTGATAGACGTGTCTACCTCAGCAGAAATGCACGGGACTCATCACCTGCGACACACCACGGCCCCCAGAGTGAGGGGTCCGGGCCCGGGAACGCTGGCCGAGACTCCTCTCCCTCGTCCCAAACTGCATCCCCTTCCTCGCCTCGGCCCCAACTGCCTCCCTTCCACACACACCCGCCCTGGGGCCCGCTGCGAGGTGTGGAGAGCTTTGCGGCCTCCTCATTACCGACCTCAGAGCTAAACTCATTTTCTCTTCGGACAGAGACGTTCCGCTCAAGAACGACCTTAACGCCCTACCCAAGGCAGCACGACTTCCACGAGCCGTTCAACAGACACCAACGACCTCAGCGGCCTCAAGGACCTCCCACAAGGTAGACACTTCTGAGCCGGATTGGTTGACATTGTTAATGTCCTGCCCTTTGAGGCGGAAGCGTCATTCGTCCTCTTCTCTCATTGGGTGTATCTAGCGTCAATCAAAGAAACCTCTCCTCCCTCTTGGTCTCTTGCCCCTCCTCCCGCCCTTTAGATTGGCCTGTTGCGGTTTCCCCAAATCCTTTGCGGAGCAAGGGTCTGGATATTTGCGTGGTAGAGGGAGGTTGGTCGCTGGACCTCGCCTCACGCAAGGAGGCCTGTAATCGGTGCCGCTTGTCCGGAGACAAGACGGACAGCTCCGAGGGAAAGGAAGGAAGGGAGAAGAGGCACGCTGTGGGCTATCCTCAATCTAGAAGGAGGGAGTAGCCGGGGAATGAGGTCTGCCAAATTTGGCTTCGCCATGTTCTAAAACTTTGGGTGGGGGTTCTAAAACACAGGCTTAAACATCCTTTTCTCCCATTCTGATTTTAGTAGATATGAATCTGCATTCTTTTTTCCTTACAAACTGGCCAAGTGATTCTAAATCAGTTGCTCTGGGTTATTTTTGTGTAATTATTGGGTTGGATTATTAGGCTACTTACGGTGAAGCTGTACTTCACCTTCTCTTAGCTCTCTTTCTCCTTGATTTTTCGATAATGTCCTTTATTTTCCAGGGTTGTAAGCTGCTTATGCACATTATCGTATACCTTCACTTCAAAACTAACTTCTTGAAGCTCATTTGGGTAATTAATTTGTTTACTTGTTCGACACTCCTAAGGAAAGCTGACTTCCTTAAAGTGCACGATTTCATCTTTCATTTGACGCTATTCCTAGTGCCTAATACAATGCCTCATGCATAGGTGCTCAATAAATATTTGTTGCCTTGAATGGAATCTTGCTGTGAAAACCCACAAAGCACTGAACTAAACTGTAAACTTCATAAAGAAATGAAATAGCTTGAATGTGGGGGTCGAGCAGGGGAAGGGGGAAGGTATGTAAACACTATGGTGTATGTATGAAAGATATATATGTGTTTCAAGGAGGATAGGAGAGAAGAAAGTCTTCTTGAAGGATTTGACATATATGTTAGGCCTAGAAGGATAAGCTAAGTTTGAACAAGTAAAACTAGTATGCTAGTATAACTCTAAAAATTAAAGGTTAGGCGCCCCTGGGTAGCTCAGCGGGTTAAGTGTGGGACTTTTGGTTTGGACTGGGATCATGATCTAAAGGTTTGTGGGAGGGAGCCTTGAGTTGGGCTCTGAGCTTACAGCATAGAGCCTGCTTGGGGTTCTCTCTCTCTCTCTTCCTCTCTCAAATAATACAATAAACTTTTTTAAAAAATAATAAAAATTAAAATTAAAAGTTAAAGGATAGCTGCCCAAAAAACAAAAGTAGAAAACTTACCCTTTTAAAGTACTTTCATAAATCACCTTTGAGTCTAAATGGAAAGGGAATACTGCCACTAAAAAGGTTTTTGGTCCTTTAAAAGGGAGTTTGGGGCGCCTGACTGGCTCAGTCTGTAGAGCATATGACTCTTGATCTTGGGTTGGTGAGTTCAAGCCCCACATTGGGCATGGAACTTAAACTTTAAGAAAATTAAAAATAAAAGAGAGGTTTACAAATTATTAAAATACTTGATACATCTTCATGCTGCCAGTAAATATCAAAATGAAATGGTCACTTTTCAAGGAAAACATAACTTAAAAAAGGTAGAAAACTGAATTAGGTCAGTAAGTATAGATAGGACTGAATGATAGGATGCCACCAAAGATTTGTGCCACAAAATAAAAAGGTATCCAGCCCACTCAGTTATGAGCGAGTTAAAAATTCGTGAGGAGCTAATTATTGTGCTTTAAACTCAAAACACGATGAAAAGTTTCTTGAGTATTGAAGCTAGCACAACCCATAGCATCCTCAAAAGCATTTAAAATCACTGAATGCCCCACAGTGAGAGTGTATGTGGTGCTCACCATTGTGTGTGCGTAGCTCATATTTGATGTTCATTGATGAACATATGTGCAAAAATTTTAGATGTTGGCAAAATCAATTTGGTATTGTCTTAAAGGAACATTTCACTATAACCAAACAGTTTATTCTTAAAATGCAAAGATAGTTCAAAATAAAAATCTGTATTCATCATAATGCTACATTAAAGAGATTGCCTCCAAAAAAGCACGGGAAACTATTCAGAATCCATTTCTAATAAAATACATATTAATCAGCTCTAGAAGGTACATTTTTAACTTGAGCAACATACTTGACAAAGGCTAGTATTTCTTAAACATGGTACCTGAAACACTAGAATTTTGTGGGATGTTTATGGTCATTTCATGAAGAATGAGTTTTGTGGGCAAATAATTTGGGAAAATAGATTTTTAAATGTTAAACTAAAATGTTTGCTACAGGATATCCTACTAACAGAATGACAGGAAAGTTAATCATCACTTCTGCATAGTAGTGAGAATTAGTGACAATTCCATTCCTTGCTATAAGAGAAAAAAAACCTCTAGGTGAAAAACCATGCACCCTGATAAAACTAGGGGTCAGATCATCTATTACTAAACTAAGCTAGGGGATTAGCAACTCTGCCACAGACACCATTAAAATAGTTAGCAACACTGTCTTTGAAATTCTAATCAATGATATAATAAACAAGAAAAAGAAGTGATATATAAAATTAACATTAAGTGTGGATAATATGTTTACCTGGAAAAATCCAAGAGTATCAAACTATTAGAATTGAAAAAAATTCAATAAAGTAGATGATTTTCAGAAAAACTTACAAAATCAACAAACAATTGCAAGTTAATAATAGCCTTATGAAATTCCTACCAATAAACTTGAAATCTGTAGGATCAGAAGGAAGAAAATCACAAAATTTTACTAAAAAATATGAGATTTGAATAAATTGATACAGAATCTTTTCTCCTAGATGGGATGAGTCATTATTGTAAAACTGTTGATTATACTCTAGATTTATCTGTAAATTTAATATAATCAAAATGAAAATTCTCAATTTTTTTCTTGAATGTAATAAAAGTTCTTGTAAGGATCATCTCAAAAATTGCATAAAAATATTACAAAATGGTGAAAAAGAATAGTAATAGAAAAATCACTCTACAGGATATTAAAATGTATTTGCTGCTATGGTAATCAAAATAATAAATCCAGAGCCAGAACCAAAAGTAGATAGAACTTGTGGTTTAAGACGATAGAAGCCTTAGTATTTGTTTAGTCTTCCTCCTGAAACTTTAATAAAACAATAGCTGAGAAATAATTTTTTTTAAGTTTTATTTTATTTGTTTGAGGCAGGCAGAGATAGCAAGAGGGGGAAGGGCAGTAGGTGAGTGAGAGGATCCCAAGAGATCATGACCTGAGCCAAAACCAAGAGTCAGACATGAACCTACTAAGCCACACAGGCACCCTAAGAAATTTCTAATACTGAAGTGATCTGGAGAGCTACCATTAGCATAATAGGTATTTCAAAAAATACCTGAAAGATCAAGCAATATGGAAGCCTGTTGACAAATGAGGTAGATCATCAAAGTGGCAACTCCTCAGAATTTGCAGGTGACTAAAGCTTCACAGAGAGTTGATCTGCCTGACAGTCCAGGAAAGACGCTAGGCTTAGAGTTGTCTGGCACAGTAGAGGGTGGAAATGAGAAGAGGGCTGAATACAGAATTTAAAAGCTCTTTAGGAAAAGCACTGCACTTGAATTCTTCCAGATTCCCTTCCCCAGTATTTTCTTCATGTCTACCTCGAACCCCAATCTTAAGAATGAATGAAGAATCAAAAACCGTCAGAAATAAGAAGAAAATCAGCAGCATGAATGATAAAACTAAGGAAAACAACTATCTAGGAAGACTCAGAGTCAGCTTAGGAATCAAAATTCATAATATTAAGCTTCCTAAGAGGTAGTCAAGAAAAAACTGTTTTAGAGAACAGCATACTCTGAAACAGTAACATTCTGATAATAATAAAAGCCTGTTAAACATATGATCGATGAAGTCAAAAATGTAATAGAATGATGAGATGATTTCACTGAGGAAATATTCCAGAACTTAAAACTTTTAGGCAAAAACATGGCAAAATTGGAAAAACATGGAGAATTAACCCAATAGATCCATCATATGACTAATAAGAATTCCAGAAACAGCAACAAATGGAGAAGAGGCAGAAAAATAACAAAAACGTAACTGAAGAAATATTCTAAGAACCTAAAAATTAGTACAAGTTTTCAGATTGGTAGGACATGCCTCATACTGAGCAAACTAAAATGGTAAAAGAATCAACTTATCAGTAAGACACTTCATTTTTTAAAAATATTTTTAACCTTATTTTGAGAGAGAGCGAGCAGTGGAGGGGCAGAGAGAGAAGGGAAAGAAAATCCCAAGCAGGCTCCAATACTGTCAGCGCAGAGCCCAACATGGGGCGTGAACTCACAAACTGGGAGATCATGACCTGAGCGGAAACCCAAGAATCAGATGGTCAACTGACTGAGCCTCAAACATAAAAACATCAGAACATCAAAAATAAAAAGGTTAACTTCCAGGGGCACATGGGTGGCTCAGCTTGTTAAGAGTCCAACTCGACTTGGAGTATACCAGATTTTATATGTCTGCTTATGTAATTCAATCTGAAGTACTCCACCTAACCTCTTAAATCTTTTAGCCAAGAATGTTTAACTTGAATTTAAGTAAATCTTAATACATAATTTCTCATGTATAGGAAATTAGGAGATGGAGAAACCACTTAAAAAAAAAAAAGTACCATGGCATCAGACAAATCCGGAGAGTAACACATTCTGTAGGACCAATGGCCACTCTCCTCAACAAGTCAGTGCATGAAAAAAGGGATTGACCTAGATTAAAAGAGACTTAAAGGACATTACCTCCAAATAGAATGCCTTGTCCTGGATTAAGACATTGGACAAAGCAGCTGTAAAAGGCATTATGGAGACAATTGTGGAAATTTGAATATGGACAGGAGATTACATGTTCTAAAGAAATTACTAGTAATTTCATCAGGCATTTTAATAACATCTTGTCCATTTATGAAAATGTTCTCCTTTTTAGAGAACAAAGTAAAGTGTTTGAGGTAAAATGTTCAAAATGTCGGTAATTTACTTTAGCATATAAAAATCAGTTTAAAAACTTCAAAGGTACCAGGCACCTGGGTGGCTCAGTCCATTAAGCGTCCAACTTTGGCTCGGGTCATGATCTCGCAGTCCATAGGTTTGAGCCCCGCTTCGGGCTCTGTGCTGACAACTCAGAGCCTGGAGCCTGCTTCAGATTCTGTGTCTCCCTCTCTGCCCCTCTCCTGCTCTCTCTGTGCCTCTCTTAACAATAAACATTAAATTTTTTAAAAAAGGTACAATGTTAAATTCTATGAAGAAAATAAGACAGGGCAATGAGGAGCTAACCACAAGTTGAGTACTACAGAACTGAGAAGGTCCATGATAAAGTGACTTTTGAACTGTGATATTAAATGACTGACAGCTGTGTCAGTTTAGGTCCTTTGAATTCCAGATGACAACATAGGATCAGTCATGAAAGAGACTAGGAAACATCAGTGAAGGATAAAGGTGTGGTAAGCAGAAGGCAGGAGAGTCTTCAAACTACAATACTGTCCTCACACGTGGGAACAGAAAGGGGAAGGAAGGAGAACTGGGTAGGAAGAGCTTCACAGTACAATGCAGTTGTGAAATAATTTCAGGCCACTGAGGAGCCCCAAAGCAAAAATGGCCCTATAGAGGAGTCTTGGGTTAGGCAGGAATAGTGGAGCTCTAGTATCCATTCTGTACTCAGTCACCAGCTAACTAGGGGAAATGTGGCCTCAGTATGAGTGGTCTGAAAACATGGCAGCTGAAAGGTTGTAAAAAGCCGTCATGATGGCAGTTTTAAGGAGTGGTCAATATGCAGGTGCAACTGAGGGAACAACAGGGTAAGAACTGAAAAGAAGCAATTGAACTTAGCAATTAAGAAGTCTTTGGTGACCTAGTAAAGAAGTGACCTAGTAAGGAAGACCTTTACCTACTCACACAGAGGAAGATCTGACCAATATACCTTCAATACTGTTGTATAAGCCTGGCAAAGCTCTGAAGGGAGAATATACCAAAAAGAGGAAAGGACAAAGGTGCAAAGGCCACAGGTTAGGAACAAGGTTGGCATAATCAAGGACAGGAAAGATTTCAATAAGTTTGATGTATAATGAGAATAGCAGAATGGTATAAGAAGTCAGATTGATTAACAGAGTCCTAATTATGTAGAGTCTAGTAGTTCGTGTTGAAGGATAAATTTTATTTCAAGTGTAATGGAAATCCATCAGCAGGTTTTAAGCAGTGAATTATTATGATCTGATTTAGGTTTTGGAGCCAAACTTCCTGAAACATTAATCTATATTCACAGCATCCATTTCCTCATATCTCATTTTCTCTCAACCCACAGCAAATCTGACTTACATTCACCTCTCTACTGAAGTGCTTTTACTAGGTCACCAAAGACTTCTTAATTGCTAGTTCAATTGCTTCTTTTCAGTTCTCATCCTGTTGTCTCCTCGGTTGCATATGCATGTTGACCACTCCTTAAAATTGCCATCATGACTGCTTTTTACTACTCCTTCCTAGTTTTCTTTGATGGCTTTTTTTTTTTTATTCATTCCCTGTTTGTTTGTTTGTTTGTTTGTTTGTTTTCAAAATGATGTTCTTAATACTTTCATGCTATTCTTAAGCACTCTCACCTACTAAATTTCAACAATCACATACTGATGACTCCAAAATTTCTCACATTTTTTCTGATAACCCTCTACTCGCAGTATGAACATAGACTTCCATTTATGTCATGCATTTCCATTATATGGAAAAGAATATACCAAAACAAAAATAATTATCTTCTTCTAAAATACTTCTTATATGTTCTGCATCCTGGATAATGCCATTACCAGTCACCCAGTTTATATAACTCCTTGGAATACTATTTAACTCCTCACTATTGTCGAAGTATAATTTTCAAAATTTAAACACAGGACTATTATAAAAATATAGAATGAATATGTAACTTTTTTAATGAGGAACCCAGCCAGATGATAAAGCTAGTTCACAGAAAAAAGTAGAAAAACTAAGTATATCTAGGTAGTTCCTGAAGGCATGCTGAGATAGGTTGGCTAAATTACAATGTCATACAAGTCAAAATAAACTGTAGCCTTTGGAGTTGCACTCTCTACCAAACAAACATGATATGCATCTCTCTAGGGCAAAAATCTACAAGTTAATGTTTTACACAGTCTAAGCCCTAATCAGTAGGAACTAACAAAGGTAAACAAACCTCCAAGAGAAATTCTTATTGAGTATTACTTAAATTAAACAATATTCCAGAATGACATATAGCCATCCTTTGGCATCATGTCCGAGTTTTGGATGGTTTTTCTTCTATACGATCCCACATCACCATCATGTGGTTGGTGATGGAGCTATTTAAAGACAAATCTGCCTGACTCCAATGCCTCTATTGTTCCCTATGAAAAATGTGAATGGTAGGCAAATTTAAGTAGTGCACAGAAAATGAGCAGAATTAAGATTTGAGAAAGGCTTCTGGTTTTCATACTTAGTAAAACATAATAATTAAGAGAGTATGACATTGGAGAAAAGATAGAAAACTGTATCAATAGAGTAGACCTATTCATACGAACAGTCATTTGATTAATTATAAAGACACCAAGTCCATGGGGAAAAGACCTTGCAATAAATAGATATCACATAAAAATAAATGAACATTATTCTTTTCTCTCACCAACACAAAAATTAACTTGAGATGGATCATAGAATTATATGTGAAAGAAAATCTTATAAAATTTCTAAAAGCAACATAGGATAATATCTCCATGACTTTGAGACAGATAAGATTTCTTAAACAGGACTTAAAAAGCATTAATCATAAAAATAAAAACTGATAAATTGACATCCTCAAAATTAAAAATTTCTGCTCATCAAAGACACCACTAGAAAAGTAAAAAAGATGGAGTGTCTGGATGGCTCATTCAGTTAAGTATCCAACGTCAGGTCAGGTCATGATATCACAGTCCATAGGTTCGAGCCCCATGTTGGGCTCTGTGCTGACAGCTCAGAGCCTGGAGCCTGCTTCAGATTCTGTGTCTCCCTCTCTCTCAGCCCTTGCCCGCTCGCACTTTGTCTCTTTCTCTTTCTATTTCAAAAATAAACATTAAAAAAAATATAATGAAAAGAAGTGGAAGTGTGTAAGAAAACATTTATAACACATATATCTGATAAAACATTACAAATCAATTATAAAAAGTCTTAAAGCCCAATAAGAACATTGTATAAAAGTTTTGAATTATCAGTTAAAACCACAATGAATGTTATTGCAAACACACCAAAATGGCTAATATTAAAATAAATAAAAATTTTTTAGAAGATTAACAATATCATATGGTGGCAAAAGATGTGGACCAACTCTTAAAAGATTGCTGATAGGAATGTAAAATGATACATCCAGTTTGTAAGTGTCTATCTCTACAAATGTTAAAAATTCACTTACCTTATGACACAGCAATTTCATTTGTAGGTATGAATCCAAAAGTAGTGGTATATTCCCCCAGAAAAACTTACACGAGAATGTTCACTGCAGGTTTATTCATAATGACTCCATACTGAAAGCATCCCAAATTTTCATTAACATGTAAAAGGAGAAACAAATTGAGGTATACTCATATAAAGGAATACTACCAGTGATAAAGAAAAAAAAAAACAACACAAAATTAACGGTAACATCAACAATAAGATTGATACTCGTGGATATTGTTTTTAGTGAAATGAGTCAGATACAAAAGAATACATGCAAATGAGTATGCTGCACATGATTCCATTTATATAAAGTTCAACAACTGGAAGAACTAATCAGTATTGATATAATTCAGAACAGTGGTTACCTCTGGGCAGGCAGAAATGGGGTAATAGTGGTGATATTTATTGAAAAAGAACAAAATGGAACTTTAGAGGGTGTTGGAAATGTTCCAAATCTTGATCTGCATGGTGGTTTGAAGGGTGTATGCACATGTAAAAATCATCTAATTGCATACTTAAAATTAATGCACTTTATGCATTTTACTAGGTAACTTATCCATCAAAAATATTAGGTTCTCACAAGGCATTTGGTTGCAATTTTTGTAGAGTTAAGAATAATCATCAAGATTGTAAAAGGTTAAGGAATGATGAAGCAGTAAGAATTAACTTCACTTTGAAGAAATTTGTGAAGAGAAGCAGAAAATTAAGGAATTAATAAAGATATTCACAAGTGAAAGAAGGTTGTTTTTAAAATTCTTTTAGAATAGGAAATGCTTTATTAGAGGAGAAGCCAGTGGAAAGGTACAGGTTGAAGATGGACCTGAGGGAAGAGAAGAGAAAGTTGATAAGACTTGATATCTTGGTGTCAAAGGTGGAGAATTATTTAAAGAGAAGAAAGATAAAGAAAAGTAGGGTGAAGGAACTAAATGATTGTGAAAAAGAAGATAATTTAGGTTCTTTCACGGACTTTCTCTCCACTTCCTTAGGAAAATACGAAGTAAGGACATCTAATAAAAGTCAAGAGCTGGGAGGAAAGGATGACTGGAGGTAGAGTAGAGGGCTTGATGAAGCCAGTCAGCTGTTTCATTAGATTTGAAATCTCCGCAACTTTACCTTTTGAGTTTCCTCATCCCTATGATAGGGATTCCACTCACAGAGTTGTTATGAAGATTAAATTAGCTGATGTATATAAAGTATTCACATATGACAATCAATAAATGTTAGTTCCCCTTTAAAAAGGAGTAGAGGGGTGCCTGGGTGGCTCAGTCCGTTCAGCATCGGACTTGGGCTCAGGTCATGATGTCATGGTTTGTGGTTTCGAGCCCCGTATCAAACTCTGTGGTGACAGCTTGGAGCCAGGAGCCTGCTTCATATTCTGTGTCTTCCTCTCTCTCTGCCCCTCCCCCACTCACGTTGTGTGTGTGTGTGTGTGTGTGTGTGTGTGTGTGTGTGTGTCTCAAAAATAGATAAACATTAAAAAAAAATTAAGGGGTTCCTGGGTGGCTCAGTTGGTTAAGTGTCCGACTTTGGCTCAGGTCATGATCTCTCAGTTTGTGAGTTTGAGCCCCGCATTGGGCTCTGTGCTGACAGCTCAGAGCCTGGAGCCTGCTTTGGATTCTGTCTCCTTCTCTCTCTGCACTCCCCACCCCCGCTCATGTTCTGTCTCTCTCTATCTCAAAAATAAATGAACGTTAAAAAAAAAAAAGTTGCTGGAAATTACCCTCCACAAAGAGCTTGAAAAATAGAATCATCTGGAGTCAGAATAAAAAACTCAGTGAAGGATAAGGAACCTAGGCACTTCCTTAACATCTGTAGGAGCTAGTGCAAATGAGGTGTCATATACCTTACGTATAAATATTTTAAAGTTATAAATCAAGCTAATAAGCTGTTAAATAAAATATGTTCTGTCCTCCTACTTTGACAAATATAGCTTCATAATGACTGAAGTTTAGGTTTGAAATTAGAATTCTGAATTCTTGGTGTTCCACATTGAATCCTGGGAATGTTGGAAGAGCCAGACCAAGTCAAACTTTTCTTTCTTCTTCCAACGCTGTCCCATACCAGGAGGGGCCTCCAGTGTACATGGGTGGATACGCCAGCTTGAAAATCCAAGCTCCACTCCTATTTTTGGCAAATAGCAGCCATCTGGCCACTTTTAGGCTTGGGCTGTGTACTCCAATGGCATTGTCCTTGCTATGCAAAAGCCCTAAAGGGAGGCTTAGAGACATTTGGGTGGGGAATTCTGAGGTCCCAAGTATCTGGAGCTTGGTCTAGAAGGAGTATATGAGCTTTGGGTCTATAAGGGAAGAAAAATAATTTTTCCTCTACCCTTCTGAGTTCTTGTCTGAGATCACTGTAATAAAAGACAGATTAACAAGAGAAAATCAAACAGAACTTTATTAACATGTTTACCTCTTCTATATGTGGATGATACCCAGGGAAAAACGAGTAACTCAGAGAGGTGACTTAGAATTCCAGCTTATTATGGAACGGGTGAAGGACTTGGTAGGGGGAAAAAGTGGGTATGACTAAATGGATCTTTATAGCCCTATGATCTATCCTTTCCTCGAAAGTTTCTGCAGAAAAAAGTGGAAGGATCATTTTGTTGCATTCCTCCATTCTTGTTTTTAAAAGAACAAGTCCCAAGCCCTACAAATGGCTTGTATTGAACTTTCATATTTGAATTAAAGATTGTTAAACATGAAACAAAAAAAGAATTCCAGCTTATATGGCATCTTCAACAAAGAACAGTAAATTTGTGACAGGAGAGTGGAAAGCAAATTTAGGCTTCCAATGGCAGCAAACTGTGGGCAGGTGAATATATGGAAGGAAACTAATGGAATAAGGTTTGTTTGCAGATTCCTTTAATGCCATCTCTGAGCTAATAAGAGTCTTTTTCTGGTAAAAGCAGAATTTGTATCCTGCCTTTAGGCAGAAAAGGGGTAGGGTAGAGAGAACCCTTAGTTCTTCTTAGTTTCTTCTTAGTTGCGTTCACTTCAAAATACTTTTTATGTCAAAAAGGCATATTTTGTGGTAGCGTATTTTGCTATCCTTCGGTGGATATATTTCCTAAGGTGCCTGGAACTCTTCACCTCATGTGGAATGCAGTGTAGAAGGGCCAGAGTGGGTTCCAGAACATTGGCCTCTGAGCAATACCTCCTGTGCTCAGAGCTAAGGACCTTACACTCCTTTTATTCTTTATAGTGCTTATAGTCGCATTTAGGGCTAGGATTATCCACACTTCCTGCTTCCAGAAGTGAACACAGGTAGACTGCAATACTGCTAACAGGAAAGAGCAAAATATTCAAAACAAAAATATGCTGGAAATATAATGAAAATGAAGTAGAGTCTTTAAGTCCTTATTAAGGCTGCTTTCCACCTAAAAGTAAGCTCTCTAGCCTTTTGAGTTACTTTTATGGGTTGATAGCTTTCCTATGAAGCACTGCATAAAACTGAAGATGATTTATTAATCTCAGGTCTATTCTTCAAATCAAAATATTTAGTAGGTGGCCATGGTCTGGTAACCAGCTTTTGCAAGCTTTGGTTAAAGATGAATTTTCATAACCTCTTTGTCTGGCCTTACATTTTTTAAAATCAAACAAGTTGTATTTAGATACTCATGTTTATAGATTCATAGGATGTCTTTGAATACAAATGGTGTCCTTATCACAACAGTCAAAAACAAAGGATTTGGGTTTTTTTTTTTTTTTGATGAATTCTCATTAGTAATGAGGCACTAAACATGCTCCTGAATACAATGTAGAGGTGAAAATTAATAGGTTTATTTTTAGCTACCACCTACATACTATAAGCAGACAACATCAAGAGCAAGAAGGAAATAATGGTTCCTTTAATAAATCATAATGTTCCTGAAAAATTCTCCTTCCTCCCAGAATTGGGGCATCTAATTATATAAGTGATTACTGTGGCAACAGCTTAGATATGAAGAGAAAGAGAGGAGGGGGAGAAGGGAAACAGGGAGGGAGGGAGAATGAATTAGGCTATTAAACAAAAAGAAAAAAGTATTTTGACTGAAGAACAAAATGTGGGAACTGCTAACTAGAAGAGAAAGGAAACACTGAAAAAGTTATCTTTAAGGCTTAAACCAGTCAATATCTGAATATTAAAGGTAAATTTGTGAACGTAGATAAAAGAAGCTAAAAATCACAATAATAGTTTTCATAAAATAGGCTAAGGAAATACATACATATTTTTAAATTATGTAATAAACTCTGCAGGTGGAAATTCCACAGACTATAAAATACTATGTACAATAAGAAAAAGATTTCATGTTGTATAACATGTTATATGTTTTAATGTTAATGTACTATATGTTATGAATTATGTAATATATACTATGTTTCTATATTATAACAGAACCTAGAATACTGTTGACCCTTGAATAACACAGGTTTGAACTCTGGGGTCCACTTTTATGTGGATTTTTTAAAAATAAATACAGTACATACCTTAAATGTATTTCCTGTTCCTTATGGTTTTTTAATAACATTTTCTTTTCTCTAGCTTGCTTTATTATAAGAATACAGTATATAATACATATAACATAAAATATGTGTTAATAGATAGTTTATATTGATAAGGTTTCTGGACAACAGAAGGTGATTAGTAGTTAAGTTTTGGGGGAGCCAATAGTTAAACACCAATTTTTGCCTGCATAGGAGTGGAAGGGATGGTGGTGCCTCTAACTCCTGTGTTGTTCAAGCATCATCTGTATATGAGAAGACAGCTCATGTAAAAAGATCTACAAATAGCTTATAAACATATGACTTGTTCAGCTTCTTTAAAAATAAGGTCAGTGCTTACACTGCAGTGAGATACAAATTTTCACTTGTTACATTTGCAAAGATCTAAGTTTGGAATTACAAACTTACTATGGAGAATGAGCAGGGTTTCCCTAAACATTGTTGATAGATAATTTAGGGCAACCTTTTTGGTGAACTTTGGAGATCACATGTATCAAAATTTTAAATCCGCATACACTTGAGAAGCACTTCTACTTCTCAAAAATTATTCTGTAGGTGTACTTGTACATAAAGTATGTGCAAAGCTATTCGTTACAGCTTATAAAAGAAAAAGATTGGTTCACATGGAATCACTGTGAAGAGTAAAATTCAAGCTTTTTAACCCTGAGTCATAGCTGGGCCCATAGTAGAGCTCCTTTTGTGAACCAAGCATCCCTCGTGTAGTCCTTATGCAAGCTGGTTGTGTGTTCTAGGGGCTAATTCTGTCACCAGTTTGGTGGAAAACAAGAAGGCTCAACTGGTAGTGATTGCACATGATGTGGATCCCATGGAGATGGTTGTCTTCCCGCCTGCCCTATATTGTAAGATGGGGGTTCCCTACTGTATTATCAAGGGGAAGGCCAGGCTGGGGTATCTGGTCCACAGGAAGACCTGCACCACTGTCATCTTCACACAGGTTAACTCTGAATACAAAGGAGATCTGGCTAAGCTGGTGGAAGCGATCAGGACCAATTATGACAACAGATATGATGAGATCTGCTGTCAGTGGGGAGGCAGTGTCCTGGATCCAAAGTCAGTGGCTTGCATTGCCAAGCTGGAAAAGGCAAAGGCTAAAACTGGCCACCAAACTGGGCTAAGTGTACGCTATTGAATCTTCTGTACATAAAAGTAATAAAAGTTGTCTTTCAAAAAAAAGGAAGAGAGAAAGATTTGAAAAATACTAACTGTCCATGAACAGATGACAGTTTATTTATTTTTTTAATGTTTATTTATTTTGGAGAGAGAGACAGAGTGTGAGTAGGGGGAGGGGCAGAGGGGGAGGGAGACAGAATCCAAAGTAGGTCCAGGCTCTGAGCTGTCAGCACAGAGCCCGATGCGGGGCTCAAACTCATGAACTGCGAGATTATGACCTGAGCCGAAGTCGGATGTTCAACAGACTGAGCCACCCAGGCACCCCCAGATGACAGTTTAAATGCATTAATTTACATTCATAGCATGGAATTATTATAAACCTGTTAAAAAGAATAAAACATACCTATAGATACTATCATGTACTATTTTTGGAATGCATCATTAAATGAGAAAAAAAAGTACAGAGAAGTGTATATAACATATGATCAATTTGAATTTGAAATAACGACGACAACAACAACAATAATAATACTAATGGAGATTGCAGCTACTTTACAATATTAATCCTCTTCAGCCAAAAAGTACCAAAAATACCTGTAGTTGAACCACGTTTAATTGTTTGTTTATTTTTTTTTCTTCCTTCAAATATCATGAGGGTACTCTCTTAGAAAGAGAGTATGAGAAAAGACTCGGCTTGGGTTGGGTGATTTTGAGGGGTCCAAGGAAGTGAGGACAACTATATCATTGGGTATCTTAACAAATTTTGTCTATTGAGAGAGCAGCCTTTAGGAGGATAAAGCTATAATTGGATAAAGTCTAGGCTCCACTTGGTCTTTGCTGGCAGGGATGGGGGTGGGCCATAGTTTCTTCTATAGTAAATTGGTTATTTCCCAAAAGCTTTCTGCCTTTGTAGGCTGCCATTTTCCTGGTCCTTTGGCTCATAGGAGCAGTTTTTGCTGGGCCCTTTTCTGTAGGTGCCCATTGGTATTTCCAGGCTTTCTGGCTTCTCTAGCACCAATTCTGGGATATATTCAGCAAAAAGAAAACCCAGGGAACTCATCACCATGTTGTTTGTTCATTGGATCTTGAAGTCTTTAGCTGATATGCTTTCTCATATGTTTGCTTTTTATATTATGCCCAGAATTTTTAGTTATAAATTGAGAAAGTGCATCTACTCAATCTTCCTGGAATGGAAATCCCTGGATAGATTTTTTTCACTGTTTGGAATTTTTTTGCCATAAGCATGAATCATTCATTCAAATAAGTAAATACATATAGATACAAACTTTGCTTTTTAAAAACTGATCACTGCAGAATCCCTATGAAGAATATAAAGGAAAACAGTGGGATAGAGAGTGGCTGAAGTAAGAAAAGCTTCTTGGTTAAGGTGGTCAGGGAAAACCTCTCTGTGACACTTGAGCTGGAATAAAAAACCAGTCTTGTAAAGAACTGAAGAAGAGAAGAGGAAGAGGAAATGCAAAAGACCTGAAATAGAAATAAGCTTGGCATAATCCAGGAACAGAGGGAATTCTAGTATCCATGGAATACTAGAGCTGTCATCTCACTTATTGGCATAATGAAAAGAATTAGCCAACATTCATATTGGATCTTCGCTTACTCATCAGTTGCAACCATAAGTTAAATACAGATACAAAAGTTTAGCAAAAATCAATGAAAGAATTCTGCAAAAACTGAAATGCCATATGGAATTTACAACAAGGAATATTATCTATTTTATTATTTACGTATGTGCAACATATCCTTTATATTAATAAAAGTTATTCTAGAATGTATGTATGTGTAAACATGTGTGTGGGTGTGTGAAGCCTCAAAGAAAAGTGAAGCCTAGGAATATACTTAAGAGCCATCAGTATTTAAATGGCAGTTAAAGCCACTTAACCAGATAAAATCAACTAGGAAAAGTGTGTGTAAACAAAAATAAAGTGCAAGACCAAATCCTGGGCATGAAAAATGGTATTGCCAGTGTGGTAGAAGGAAAACCAGGAGAAAATGCTGTGCTGGAAGCCAAGTAAGAAGAAGTAGTCAACTAAGTTGGACTTGGAAAAATTGATAACTTCAACAAGGGCACATTTAATGAAATGTTGATGTCCAAAGCCAGATTGGATGAATTTAAAATAGACATAGCACTTTTGGCTCCCTGGTTGTCAGCAAGAACCAAGCGCCTTATGAAAGGCAGCAAAAAAGGAGCCAAGAAGAAAGTGGTTGATCCATTTTCAAAGAAAGGTTGGTGTGATGTAAAAGTGCCAGCTATGTTTAATATAAGAAATATCAGAAAAACACTAGTCACAAGAACTCAAGCAACCAAAATCGCATCCGATGACCTTAAGGGTCATGTTTTCGAAGTGAGCCTTGCTGATCTGCAGAATGATGAAGTTGCATTTAGAAAGTTCAAGCTAATTACTGAAGATGTTCAAGGCAAAAACTGCCAAATTTCTGTGGCATGGATCTTACCCATGACAAAATGTGCTCCATGGTCAAAAAATGTCAGATCATGGTTGAAGCTCCTGTTAATGTCAAGACTGCCAATGGTTATTTGCTTCATCTCTTTTGTGTTGCTTTTACTACTAAACGCAACATTCAGATTTGGAAGACCTGTTATGCTTACCACCAACAAATCCACCAAATTTGGAAAAAGATGATGGAAATCATGACCCAAGAGGTGCAGACAAATGACTTGAAAAAAGTGGTCAATAAATTGATTCCAGACAACATCGGGAATGACATAGAAAATATTTGTCAGTCTATTTATCCACTCCATGATGTCTTCGTTAGAAAAGTAAAAATGCTGACAAAACCTAACTTTGAACTGGGAAAGCTCATGGAGCTTCATGATGAAGGTAGTAGTTCTGGAAAAGCTACTGGGAGTGAGACTGGTGCTAAAGTTGAACAAGCTGATCGATATGAGCCACCAGCCCAAGAATCTGTTTAAAATTCAGACATTTAATGGTGACAAATAAAAAATCTTATTTGTGATATTTAATTTCTGGTCATTCTTTTTAAATAATCTATACTTGGTGAATCAGATGTTCTGAACTGATGGTGATGTGAACTTTTCTGAACTGTTGTATGAATTTAATTCATTGCTCTTAGTTACTAAATAGCTGCAAAAGACTAGTAATCTATTTTAAGCTGAAGTAATCTGGATGGAAGTATAATAGATGGCTAATAAAATGAAATCTTTAGAGACAAATATAATAAAATAGTCATAGCATTTCCATTGTCAATCAAGATTTATGCAAAATGCATTTTGAAATTTTCTTCTAACTATGAGAAATACAAGGTAGAAAACTCCCTAAACTCACAGATTTACCTGGTAATAGTGTAAGGGTTAAATTGTACTGTAGGGCTAACGCTTAGCTTGAAAGATAACAACTTTGTTCTGACACTGAAGGTCAAAAGATAACAGCCTTGCTTTTACTCTTGTAAATCATACTTCATACTCTTGTGAATCAGGCTTTACCAATGAAGGAAACAAAAGCTCAAAAAAAGAGCATCAGAGACAAGGTCAAGGAGATCCACTGGTTGCAACTTAGCAGCAGAAAGTCCAAAATAATCACCTCATTCGATAACTGTTTCTGACTCATCTGGCAACTGTTTCTAACTCATCTGGGAACTGTTTCTCTGTTCTGTTCCCAGATAATGATAAAACGATGTGATCGGCTTTAAAAACTCTGTACCCCAGCTGTTCGGAGCCACACTCTTATCAAGAGTGTTGGTCCCGATCAGTCGGCCTTGCCTCTCATTGTAATAAACTTTGTTGCGACTGTCACTGGTGCCCGTAGCATACTGTTTCAGGAGTCGTGTGGATGCAACAAAGGAGAAAGAATTTCTTCCTTTAACCTGACTCTATTATGAATTCAACCCTTTCTATTTGTCCTTCTCCACAGCTATTATTTATAGATAAGGTTGCAAATTTATGGCCTTATGACCAGATTTTGCCCATAGATGTTTTTTGTTCAGCTGCTTAGTATTGGCTCAGAGATTTTCTACTTGAAAAGAGCAGAATCCCTATCTTTAGGAATACATATTACTTGTGTGTCCCATCCTCCTTGCCCTTCCCTTCCCCTATCACCTTTAAGAATCTTTACACAAGACCATTCTGTTTCCTACACATTCCTTACAAAACTGTATAAACTTTGAAGTATTTACAAGTGAGATGATGTTATATTTATAGTTGGCTTCAAATAATCCACTCTGTGTGCAATGGTGGGAGGGCAGGGATTTGGTAAGGGTGTGGATGAAACAAAATTGGCCATATGTTGAAAATCGTTGAGGATGGTTGTGTACTAAGGGGTTGATTATACTCTTCTTTCTATGTTTGTATGTGATTGAAATTTTCTAGAATAATATATATATATATATATATATATATGCATATATTTTTTTAAATGTTTTATTTATTTTTGAGACAGAGAGTACAAGTGGGGAAGAGGCAGAGAGACAGAGGGAGACAGAATCCAAAGCAGGCTCCAGGCTCTGAGCTGTCAGCACAGAGTCTGACAGGGGGTTTGAACTCGTGAACTGCAAGATCATGACCTGAGCTAAAGTCAGTCACTTAACCAACTGAGACACCCAGGTGCCCCAAGAATAAAAATATATTTTTTAATATTTTAAAACTATTTTTAAAATATTTTTAATGTTTTAAAAATATTCTTAAATGTGGGGAGAAAGCTAGGATAGTTTTACCATCAAGAAATCTACACACAGCTTGAGAAGGCACTTTCTTCAAAGAGTTAGAGCTCAGAGAGTGAGGGGAGAGGAGTGTGCACTGGCAGAGAGAAAGAGGCACACAGGTGTTTAAAGCTGTACCATGTTGATGGAGGAAGCCAGATTGCAGTGTGGTTCAAGCATAGCAGGAACAAACATGCATGGACTGCTTTGTGCATATTTCTGTGTGCTATGTCTTATAGATATTTTCTCACTTACTGCTCATACATCCTGTGATGTAGGCAAAAGACTGGTTCAGGGACAAGTTAAGTTACTTGTTTGGGTCACAAAGCTGGTAACTGGTACCTTTTGGGAGAGTAATTTCACTGAAAAAGCCACACTGTAGTGGGCTGAGAAATAGATGAGCAGAGACCAGAGACCTCTTACCAGCTAAATAAGACCTACAGGAGATATACTTAAATGTTTGACTTTGTTTTTGACATTTAAAAACTGTGAACAAAGATGGAGCTCCTGGGTGGCTCAGTTGGTTAAGTGTCCAGTTCTTGGTTTCGGCTCAGGTCATGATCTCACAGTTTGTGGGACGGAACCTTATTAGCTATCCATGCACTGACAACGTGAAGCCTGCTAGGCATTATCTCCCTCCTCCCTGTCTACCCCTCCCCACCCCTCACATGTGTGCTCTCCCTCTCAAAAATTTTTTAAAAAATTGAAAAATTTAAAAACCATGAACAAAGAACAAAAACTCTTGACTTCTGACTTCTCTTAAAGAAGCAAACAGTTGGGGCGCCTAGGTGGCGCAGTCGGTTAAGCGTCCGACTTCAGCCAGGTCACGATCTCGCGGTCTGTGAGTTCGAGCCCCGCGTCAGGCTCTGGGCTGATGGCTCGGAGCCTGGAGCCTGTTTCCAATTCTGTGTGTCTCCCTCTCTCTCTGCCCCTCCCCCGTTCATGCTCTGTCTCTCTCTGTGCCAAAAATAAATAAAAAACGTTGAAAAAAAGAAAATTAAAAAAAAAAAAAAAAAGAAGCAAACAGTTCAGTGTCCCAGATGCTGCACCCCTTCACAACCAAGGCATTGCTGCCCCCTTTCTGTGGGACCTGAGCTCTCCTTTTTGTCAGAGTCCTCTGACCTCATTACTTTATTGCAAAGGCACTGCTTCATTTTGTGAATTATGGCCTATGTAATTATTTGAGTTCATTTATATACTAATTAGATTCAACCTGGAGTATTATGACATACTAGTGTGGGTCTGATCAGTAAGAGAGAAAGAAATAGTCATAGAACCCCATGTGATTTGTCCACCACATGTTGAGAACTACAGTCAAAACCACTTCTATAGCAATTAATCCTGTATTCTGTGCCTATTGTAATGTCTTGTGCAGAGTTTTCTTTTGCTGTAAGTGCTAAGTGCCATATGAATGAGTGGTGTGATAATAAATGCTCAGGAATTCTGAGGAGGGCACAATTATTTCTGCAGTCATTAAGACAAAGAATTGTAAAAGTTGGGTTGAAATTTTATGAGAAGAGAAATCATTAGAGATAGAAAAATATCAAAGGAGAAAGGCATGAATTTGGGAAAGTGCAAAATATGTGCAGGGAGTGGGAAAGCAGGCTAGTATATGTGAAGCTCATGCTCCTTCATCTAAGCAACTCTAACTCAGGAATTGGATAGAACCATAGAAATGCTAATACTAGAAAGGAGCCTGCAGATCAGATTGCTTGAAAGAGGCTTCTTCTCATAGATGACAACCAAGATTTTGAGAAGTTGGGTGATTTGCTTAATGGCACATAGCTAATTGGTGAAGGAATTGAGATTAGACCTTCTGATTTTGCGTGTCCTTCTTTGATACTTCCCTTCAATGTGAGTTATTTACATTATAAGGAAGGAGAGGAAAATATGAGCTTTAGCTGAGTTCTAGATATATTATTTTTAATGACCTCATCACTCATTTAAAATTTAATTCCTTTCATCACTCATTTAAAATTTAAATTCTTAACCAGGAATTAACCCATAAAAGTACTCAGAGAACCTGACAACTTGAGCAAAGTGTTAAGAGTAGTTGATCTAGGGGCACCTGGGCTGGCTCAGTTGGTGGAACATGCGACTCTATGTCTTGGGATTATAAATTTTAGCACCAGATTGGGTGTAGAGATTACTTAAAAATAAAATCTTAAGAAAAAAAGAGTAATTGATCTATCATACCACTCTCTGCCATGATGCCGTTGCATTTCATCTCATTCAAGAGTGATTTGCCCAGCTTCTAAATTCTACATAACTACCATATTCAGTAAGGGAAAGGAAACATGCTGGCAGGCAAGGCTCAGGCTCAGGCTTTATAATAATAAAGATTGGAATCTGAAAATAATGGTCAGTTTCAATGTTGTGTAAAAGAGCTTGACAGACTATCTCTGGCTTTCATTCCGCAGTTGGTGATGCCTGGTTCACATCTTAGAATTTGAGACTGGCGCTATTGCATAATATTGAAACCAAAGGCTTTGGATTTGAATCCAGGAGCTAAGTGATGTGGGCAATTTATTTAACCCCTCCAAACATTAGTTTGCACATATATAAAATGGTGCAGATATATAAAATTGTGTTATCAGAACTGAGTAACTAAATTTGGGTTTTCCCTAAAGCAAACTGTGCGACAAGGATTTGGATTCAAATAGCTTATTTGGGAGGTGATTCCAGAAACATGGTGAGGGTGTGACAAAGTTAGACAGGGAAGGGAATCCTACTGGGGATAATCCATCACAGTGCTAGAAAGCTAGGATGAGTAGTTAACCCCAATCTCCATTCCTCACTGGTTGAGGGTTGCTCCTGGGTTATTCACGGATACTTCTGGCTTACCCTGAGCACAAGTCAGACACACTGCAGGGCACAGAGAAAGCCCTCACACAGAAGCCCTCACCACAGCTTGAAGTAAGAAGCATTTGGTTTTCACAGGAACTGTCCGCAAAGACTCCACATGATTTCTGGAGGGGCTTGGGGAATATGAGCATAGCATTGGCAGCATCTTCTATAGTGAGATATGTTTGTCATAGTGGCACTTGGAACCATAATAAGCACTGAAGAAATGATATAGCTGCTTAAAGTACAAAATACTAACTACTGAGATGGCAAAAGAAAAGTCTTCCCAATTGGAAAGAGGAAACACCATTACCAAGGAAATGAAATGAGTAGATTCAAACCAGAAACCCAGAGTCATCCTTCACATTACTTTCTTCTTCCCATCCCCCACCTTTTCTCCATATCCCATGAATTTAATTACTTTAACAATACTTCCCTTCTCTCTTCTCCATCCCAGCAGCACTATCTGAAAGCAGGCATTTCAAATTTCTTGCTCGAATTATCATGGCAGTCTTCTAACTAGCCTTCCTGCCAGTGTTTGTTGCTTCACGCTGACCCCCACTGAATCCATTCATTAGCTATTATGAGAATGCTTTCCCTTAAACCCAGCCCTGATGCAGTCATCCTCTACTTCATTACTTCAAATACCTCAGAGATTCACCACTTTTTTCTGGGTGAAATGAAAACTCTACGATACAGGACTCTTCATAATCTAGTTTACTTCTCCATTCCCATGTCCATTATGACTCACTCTCAACTTTTAAATTCCAGATAGAAACAAACCGTCTTTAATGCCTGATATACACCACACTTTCTCACTGTTCAATGCCATGTTCCATGCTCTTCCCTACCTTTCATCATCTAGAAAACTACTGGTTTTCATTCAGGAATTCAAGGATATTTACCTCTCAATGTTGGCTTGCATCAGTGATCAGATAATATATCTGTATATCTGTTAAAACTTACCACTTACATTATAAATGTCTATTTACTTTCTTTTTACAAATTAGACCAGTATTCTTCATGATCACATACTGACCATCTGCATTCTTAACACGTACCCAAGGTAATTTGTATTCCCACTGAAGTCTAATAATCATTTTATTATATGAAGAGCTTCCTAAGGAGAACAACTTTTTTCTCTGCAATCCTAGTACCTAACATAGCACCTAACATGTAGTTGATATTCAATAAGTAACTCTTGAATTAATACAAGTGTTTAAGTTTTGAGTATGTCTACCCTTTCACAGACATTTTTATCAGGCTGCCACCTATGGTAATAAGTCTCATTTTAAAATTAGTCCCTTTGCTGATGATATTGGAAATTGGAAATCTCATTGGTGATCTGCCAGTCCTCCAGCTAAGTGACTATTAAATTTGACCTGGTATTCCACTTTTTTACCTTTGATTGTCTTTAAACTTTTTCCATGAAAAGTATTTAGTCTCAATGGTTTTGTTAATGAAGTCTAGAAGAATGTTTCTCAAACTTTAATATACTAAAAAGACCTGGAGAGCTTGTTAAAAATAGAGAAGACTGAGCCCCAATCTCATAGATTCTATTCAGTATTTGAAAGAAGAAAGGAAAGGATCTCTATTTTTAATAAGATCTTGGAGAAAAATTAACTCCTATAAAAATAGATCTACATATTATATAGAGAAAAGGTAGACATTTCTACAAACTGATAGACACTTATGTTTTATTTCCTCTAAAGAAATACTATGACCTGTTTTGAAAGAAATTATCAGCACAGTTTACAAATCGCTCTTTAAGTTTAGTGTTGCTGTTTTTTGCCTTGATTGGCTTGTCTAGCAACTTAATGTACCTAAAGGAAACCCATTGTCAATTTTCTTCTTTCCATCTTGTGTCTGTGCCCACATAATGTTCTTCCTGCACACAACCTTTTTACTAGACAACAAATCTTAATCCAAAATTTGAATCTATTCTTATTTTCCATAACAATGACAACAGGATCTGTAGTTACCTGAACCCTTGACAACAACTGGGGGAGAGGCTACTTCAATGAGGATGAATATGCACAGTCATACCCCATCCTTCTCACCTCTTGTACACTGCCCAGGGGTGGCATGGTCATCATAACCATGGAACCCTTTTCAGAATAGAAGTTTTATCATTTTATACAGGGTTTATAAACTGTATCTGTCCCTCTGTCTACTTTATTGTCTCTCCTCTGGACTTTTATATCTACCACAGAAGATATCATAAAAAGACATCCTTTAGTTGTCCCAGGCTGGGATAGATTCTGTCATGTCACTTTCTTAAGTTTTTTTAAATAATGTTTATTTATTTTTGAGAGAGAGAGAAAGCAAGCATGAGCATGAGCAGGGAGGGGTAGAGAGAGAGGGAGACACAGAGAAGCAGGCTCCAGGCCCTGAGCTGCCAGCACAGAGCCCGAGGCTGGGCTTGAACTCACAGACCACAACATCATGACCTGAGTCAAAGTCAGATGCTTAACCAACTGAGCCACCCAGGTGCCCCGCATCATGTCACTTTCTTGACCAATGATGAGAAAGGATCTCTATTTTGCTAAATTCAGCACAAGTCATTATGGTCCCCTAAGCATAAAAATGCTTTTTAAAAGTGGAATCAGAATACTTGGAATTTTTTTTTAAGTTTTTTTTTTTTTAATCAAGATACTAGGTACGTGATGATCTGAAAATTCGAGGGGAACCTGGAAAAATCTCTACCACAGTCAGATGGAGTCAGAATATCTTTGTAAACTATTGTCTCCATGCTGTTACTAGAAATGAAATAGTTCTTTAATACAACAGAGCAAATCTGTTTTACATAAGACTATAAAAATATATCAATGCAGAAAATAGATGGTAATACCTGTGGATTTTCTGATCTGTATTGTAAGTAAAATTCTGCTGGACTTATAAGTATACTTCTTATATGTTTAAATATCAAAGTTTTTTGGATTGGAGAGTTTTCTAGAAATCCAATTATTATTTTGTAATCAAAGCCAAATATAAAATAATATTTTATTCAATGGAATATTCTTTAAAAGCTAGTTTTGCTGTAATGCAACTATTAAATAAAAGCAAAGGATTTTGGTATAAGATTCTACCTTTAGACCATACATAATATATACCTATTTATTTTATCTTGTACCTTTTTAAAATTTGATATGAACTATCAATTTTATCACTTGATTTTATGATTTAGTTTGGGTATTTAACAATTCCTTCAGTGAAACATTGCCTTTAAATGTATTTTCTTCAATTATGAAAGGATCTTTCCCTGTTCTAATTCATATCCTAATCCTACTGAGCTTAATAAATAGGGAATATAACCTAAAAAGAAAAAAAGAGTAGCCACATCTAGAACCTTAATTTGAAAAAAGTATATATTAATAATTGCTTTCTAAAAATGAATGCTTTTTTATTTAGTGCTACACAAAGAAAAAATTAATGGAAATTTTAGGAGAAAAATTATTTTTCTGAATTTCTTCAATTAAACCACTAGATGGCAATATCTTTGTTTCTTTGTGATTACACTAGACAAATGGCTCTTGAGGAAAACACAATCATATGTTTTAAAGCTCTGACCTCAGCTACCAAATTGCTGTTCCTAAATTTTACAGAGAGAAAACTGCAGAAGAGAAAACTCCGGTCCAGTTAAAGAATACTTTATTGTGTTTGGGTTGTAGTCAATTAATGTTCTTCCTTAATAACCAGAAAACCAGTGGGTCACTCAAGTGGAAAAGGAACAGCTTTACTTTGTAGCACACAAACTTTCAAGATTCTAGGCTTGCAAGGAGACTAGGTACAGAAAGACACTACTGAAACAGCATTCTTGAATCTGTCTTCATTACTTTCCACTTACTTTTTTTTTTATTTATCACCTAATTTCACCATCTCTAAAATTTCTTTTTCCTCCTTGTGAATTAAAAAACACAGCCAAGGGTGGAAGGAAGGGTTTGAGGGCAGATAAACCTTCTGGAGGAGATTCCTTTACCACAGATAATTTTGCTTACTACATGCAAAAACTATAGTCCCTATACTTAAAATATCCTTTTTACCTCAAGATTATTACCACTAATTTTTGTGTAATTTAAGGTTACATATTTAGTAACCTGTCTGAATTTCTTTCTTATTTGGAACTATTGAAATGTAATCAAAACACCAGGTCTTTAACTGCTATGGTATAATGTTCAAAAAGAAACAAATACTTTTTACTGTCATGTAAATATAAAATGAACACATGTGAAAGATTTTATTCAACTCATTAGTAATGAGAGAATAAGTTTAAGAAAGTTTTTAAATATACATACATACACATACAATTAGGAATGCTGAAAAGAATTTGCTAATAGCTGCAAAACTGGTTAATAACCTACAGGGCAATAAAATTTAATCCTTGTGGTAATCTTTTCCACAAGAAGAAATAAATTTTATATCTACAAGACAAAATAATTTGCCTTGCCATGTACAAGAATTATTTGTATTACTATTAGTTTTGTACAACTTAATTTCTACTGTGTGGAAATGTAAAATAACCTCCACAGGAAAAAGTGATCAAAGATACACAACCTTATATAATCAGATAATCTCCAGAAGATCTACTAATCTCAGTAATCTCTTCTGTTCCTTTCCAAGTAATTGACAATTTTTCCTACCATTACCATTTTTAAAAACAGTTACGTTGTGGGACGAGGTATGTAAAGAAAGAGCTTTATTCCATGTGCTGCCACAAGGAGGCTTTTTCCCCTCACTAGATTTCCTGCACAAATGGTGACCAGGACCAATGATTAAATCAGGGACACTGTCATTAAGATTTGGAATAAACCCATTAGCAGACAATGGGCTTCTTTAATTCTAGAAGCAGATGTCAGAGTTGGTGAGCAAAGAATTGTCCATAAATTAAAGAAGAATAGGAATGACTTGTCTCTGCCTTGGCTCACAATATTTTAAGTGTGATGTGGTGCCACAAAATATACTTGAATGTGGGGATGTCTCCCAATTCCTCCAGAGATTAGATTTGGAAAAAAGTAAGAATATAGTACATCTCATGAACTAAGTGATTTGCAACCATAAATGCCTATAAGGGAAAGGCAGATAAAAATGAGTAAAGCGGCAGGGGGGAGGGGGCGGCGCAGGCAGGATATAACACAGCGTACAGTAGAAGAACTAGGTGGAGAAACTCATGCCCTATCTACAGAGTGAGATTACTATTTGGGTCCAATAATTGGTGCTATATGGAAATGCAGATCCCAAAAGGCAGATTTTCAGATATTTGAAGAGAAATAAGAAAATCAAATTGTTATATAGTTTCTCCTGACTTTTTTTTAGATGCTGGCCACTTAACCAATAAATATATAAGTAAATACATATATCCATAAATACATGAATAAACATGATGTGTCTTTTCTTCCCCCAAAAAAATTTCCCTAAGAGAAATTTCTAGCATCTCTCTCCCCTATGAAGTCTGTTGAAGGGGCAAACTCTGGAAAGTAAGAGTGTGGTTGGAGATGTAGTGACAAGAATTGAACTGCAGTGATGACCAGGTAGACAGTAAGTATGTGTAAACTGTGTATCTGGGAGCCAACTGGGAGACAACAGAAATGGGGTTCCTTTGGGGGCTTGGACTTCTCATAACTTAGGAAAACCTTGAGCATCAAAGACCATTTATGTCACTTCTTGTCCTTCTCATTCCTGGCCTCAGTGCTGCACAATGCTGAGTTCACTAAATACAATCAATAAATATTTGCTGATTGACTTGTCATTCAAATAGCAAGTGAAGTGGAAGGATCAATATAACCTTTATTTTTTGTCAACTTTTTTTGTAACTCAGGCACTCTGTGTGTGTGTGTGTGTGTGTGTGTGTGTGTGTGTGTGTGTGTACTGTCTTAATTCCCTAAAATTAGTGGGGAAGGGAAGGTGTAAATGAATTGTTAACAGATTCCAGAATGGAACTGGGGATTTATTATCACCACAGCCTGCTTTACTCCTTTATCCCCTAAAGACTTCACAAAACTATAGATGATGTGTACTTTAACTGGACAGGGCTTCTGTAAAGACAAACACTAGGTATCCATCCACCACCACTACAGCCTATTGGTCCACCTGCAGATACCTGACCTAAACTGAACCAATCAGATTCTTTTTCTCGGGACTTTTGAATACAGATACTGAGCCAATTAGTCAGAAGATGCTAAATACAACCGAAGGGTCAGGGCAAGACCTATAAAGGACAGCAAATCAAAGCCAAGAACAGGATAATTTTGGGGGGGGGGGGGGGGGAGCAGAGATGCCACAAGTAAACCCAGAAGCACAGAGAGAAGCAGAGACCAAGCAACTCTGAGGGAGATGAAATGAAATGTTGGGTTTTTGAAACGGGCAGTTTTCTCCCTTAGATAAACCTCTCGTTGCTGAAGCTAGTTTCAGTGTATATTTGTTACTCACAACCACACAATTCATAATTCCTGTCTACTAGTTACAGCACTGCCAGATGCAGGAAACCCGTCCTCGGCAGACTGGAGAGACCTTGTTAATGTGACCTGAGAACACAGTGTGGTCTCCATGGTGATTCTTACAACTGATTCTCCAGCACTTTTTATCTAAGACTCTGAAGGTTAATTTAAATGTTCCTAAAAAGAAATGAAATAGAACTTCAGGGTCAAATGGAGTTTTCCTTGGCATTTCCTATGTACTTCTCAGTATACATGTATCTCTATTAAAAATATCAAACTCTTGGTAACTGACAGGTCTACATGTAAAGGTGGTAATTTTTGCAGTTTTAGCCATAAGAAACATCATTTTAATATCTAAAAATTAGTCCATTTTATTGTCTACTTAATGGTGAGACAGTTTTAAAAGCTTTAAATAACCTATACTAGCTCAATGGAAACAAATCACCTCAATACAAATGTATTCTCCTTGATTCCTTGATCAATGATGCAATTACTTTCTTTTTCTTTTCCTCATTGTATCTCATTTTTTACAATGGCTTACCATTGGGGTAACATGGGACTTGATCCCACAATCCTGGGATCATGACCTGGGCTGAAATCAAGAGTCAGATGCTCAACTGACTGAGCCACCCAGGTGCCCTAAAACAGTTTTTTTTTAAGTTTTATTTATTTAAGTAATCTTTGCACCCCAGGTGGGGCTCAAACTCATGACCTCAAGGTCAAGAGTTACATGTTCTTCCAACTGACCTAGCTGAGTGCCCCTAAAATAGTTTTTTTAAATTTTTTATTTATGTTTTAATTGTTTTAAATATTTATTTATGGGAGAGAGTGAGTGAGCAGGGAAGGGGGAGAGAGAGAGGGAGACAGAAGATCTGAAGCAGACTCTGTGCTGACAGCAAAGAACCCAATGCAGGACTCGAACTTAAGAACTGTTAGATCATGACCTGAGCTAAAGTAAGATACTTAACTGACTGACCCACCCAGGCACCCCTAAAACAGTTTTTTTTTAATTTTTTTTTTTAACGTTTATTTATTTTTGAGACAGAGACACAGCATGAACAGGGGAGGGGCAGAGAGAGAGGGAGACACAGAATCCGAAACAGGCTCCAGGCTCTGAGCTGTCAGCACAGAGCCCGACGCGGGGCTTGAACTCACGGACAGTGAGATCATGACCTGAGCCGAGGTCGGACGCTTAACCGACCAAGCCACCCAGGTGCCCCTAAAACAGTTTTTTTAAAAAGATGTTTTCAAGTCTTTTACAATAGCTTTATAATTATATCTAATTATATCAACTATGTGGACAATTATGTTACACATAATTAAATTTCATTATTATTATTTTGCTATGAACTTGCAGCATAGCAATAAGAACAAACAGACTCCTTTGCTTCTCTACTGCTAGTAACAAGCTTCACTAGACATTAGTTTTAACTATCAGTAAAGTGTATAAGTATTAAATGTTATTGAGCTGGAAAGTACTATTGAAAGCAGTGTTTTAGGGAAATTATTTTAATGGTGGTGCTCAGGTCAGGATTAGTTATTAATATCAACAGTGTATATAAGAATCCAATCATTTGGGGGCACCTGAGTGGCTCAGTTGGTTAAGCATCCAACTTCGGCTCAGGTCATGATCTCATGGTTTATGAGTTCAAGCCCTGCATCAGGCTCTGTGCTGACATCTCAGAGCCTGGAGCCTGCTTCAGATTCTGTCTGTCTCTCTCTCTCTCTCTCTGACCCTCATCAGAGACCGCGCTTTGTGTGTGTCTCTCTCTCAAAAATAAATAAACGTTAAAAAAAAATTAAAAAAAAAAAAGAATTCAATCGTTTGGAATAATCAGGCTTGCCACATTGAATAATTCTAGCCTAGACAAAGATTGCCCCCTGAAATGGCCTTCTGCTGGCTTCCTCAGCTATTCATTTCCTATATTACTAAGCACCTACCTTGAGCATGTTTGTCATATACAAAGAGCAACAAGGGGTTAAGTGGGGTAGGAACTGAGTGAGGTGGAATAGAGTAATAGAAGAGATTAGAGAGGTGGGGGGTAGATTGGTAACATCTTGTAAAACTATATAGCTCTTCATTATATAAAAGGAATTAACTTTTATGGGGGAATGAGGAAAAAATTTTTTGAAGTTTTTGTGTAAAGAAGTGATATGATCCACCTTATAAATTTTAAAAGTTCATTTGGGATCCTGGTTGAGAATACACTGTGAGGAGCCAAGGGAAGAGAAGGAAGATCAATAGGAACTTGGTATTGCAACAATTCAGGTGAGGTTTGATAGAAGCTGAGACCAGGGTAATAATGGTGGAGATAGAAATACTCAAACTGTGAATTTGAATTCGATTTTTGAAGACAGAACCAGTAGGACTTGTCATAATTGGGGTATATCAGTTAGGAATTGTATTTAGTAGTTAACAACTGAAATCTACCTAGAGAGTATTTTTTCTTTTTTTTTAAATTTTATTTTTTTAATTTACTTCCAAGTTAGTTAGCATATAGTGCAACAATGATTTCAGGAGTAGATTCCCTAATGCCCCCTACCCATTTAGCCCACCTCCCTTGCCACAACCCCTCAAGTAACCCTCCATTTGTTCTTAATTCCAGAAGTAGGCAAACATGTGATGACATGGTAGCTGTCTACAGTTATCAGGAACTCAAGTTCCTTCTCATTTTCTGCTTTACCACCACAGTTTTCATTATCAAGGGCATAGATGACTAAGAAGTCCAATCATTGGGTCCTTTTTCATGACTGGAGAAAAGAGGGAGGAGGAGAAGCCAAAAATGTTTTCTATTTAGCTAAGCAGAACCTCTTAAGCAACCTTTCCAGGAATCCTATACAACATTTTGACTTAGAACTTTTTAGCTAGAACTTATTCACAAGGCCACACTTACCTACAAGGAATGTCTGGGAAATATAGTCTTTCAGGTGAGAACATTATAACTGTCCCCCCCCCCCCAAAAGCCTGGTGTTCTGTTACTAAGGAAAATAGGAAGAATGGATACTGGTGGCAACTAGCACCCTTTGCCACGTGGATATGAGACAAATTGAGAGATCAAGGGTGACTAGCAGGAAAAGACTCTTACCCTTTATATGTCATAGACCCCTGTTAGCCCTCCAATGAAGGTTATGACCTGCCCTCTCAGAGCATTGTTTTAAGAATATGAATTAAAATAGTTAAAATTACAAAGGAACTCACTTATATTGAAATATCATTATCAAAATAATAAAACATGTGATAAACACATGTGCTTTCTTCACAGTTGTTCCTATAATTCAAAGCAATGATGGGGACACCTGGGTGGCTCAGTTAGTTAAGCATCCAACCCTTGATTTCAGCTCAGGTCATGGTCTCATGGTCATTAGATCAAGCTCCATGTCAGACTCTTTGCTGGATGTGGAGCCTGCCTAAGATTCTCGCTCTTCCCTCTCTCTCTCTTCCCCCCTTCTTGCACGTGTGTGCATGCTCTGTCTCTAAAACAAACAAAAAAACCACAAAGCAATGATGAATATTAAAGGTATTTTGAGAACTCTGTAACAACTGTAATGTAATATAAAAATATCTGTGATTTTTGTTGGTGACAAATCACAGATATTATTATTTATTCCCTATAATAATAATTGAGGAAACATTGAATTTCAGTTACAGATTTGTGGTATTATAGATGCACTTTTTCCCATCCAATTTTATAGTCTCCTTGATCCCTTGAAACTTCATGAATCCAAGGATAAGGACCCCTTTACAAAAAATTTCAGCCTCTGCAACTGGAAGGACATGGATGCAATTATCGAGGTTTGAGAGAAAAAATCCACAGTTCGTTTTGGATATGTTGAATTTGAGATGTCTATTTTACTAGTTAGGATTAGATTCGGTAAAAATAATAGAAAAGTCCTAAATGCCAGTGGCTAAAATAACATAAACACATAAAAGCCTGACACAGACAGGCATGATGTTCCACAGTGTCATTAAGCCAGGATCCTTCTGTCTTGTTGCCCCACCAGGTGTTTTTCAGTCCCCAAGTTCCCTCTTTGGTGCAAGATTGCTTTGGGACCTGCAGTCATTATATGCATTTTAAATGCCTCCAACAGAATTCTGGCAAACAATAAATATTTGCTAAATGAATACAATAGAGATACAAATGCAGACATCTTCTTAGAAATAATAGTGTAAGGTTTTTTTTCAAATTTTTTAATGTTTATTTGTTTTTGAGAGACAGAGATTGTGAGTGGGGGAGGAACAAAGAGAGAGGGAGACACAGAATCCAAAGCAGGCTCCAGGCTCTGAGCTGTCAGCACAGAGCCCAATGCAGGGCTTGAACTCACAAACTGTGAGATCCTGACCTGAGCCAAAGTCAGACACTTAACTGACTGAACCATCCAGGCACCCCAGAAACAATAGTGTAAGTTTTAAGAGCAGATGAAAATTTTAAGAAAGAATAGTTGTATCTGTACGTGTGTGTGTGTGTGTGTGTGTGTGTGTGTATAAAGCATATATATTTGAGATTTTTTCTTAAAAACTCAATTTTATGCCTAAAAGCTTATGTGTACTTATGTGTATACATTCACATGCACCACACTCAGACAAATAGAAGGGCACACATTTAGAAGAGCTCTACACTTTGTTTAATACTCTGCTTTTGCTATCTTGAAATTTTTCATAACTTCTGAACAAAAGACCCCACAAATTAGGTAGATAGTTCTGTGAACAGGATTTTTATTTGGTGATTTGGAACCTTAGATCCATCTTCACATTGTAGTGCAGGAATGCTGGAAAAAATGAAGCCATGATAAAATTGAGCAAATGGTCCTGCACTATCAGGAGCGAGTTGGCAAAATTGCAAGTTTTAGCTCCCCCAAAAAGTCTTAGTTACCATCAAATAACATACATTTAAGATACACATATAGAATTATTCAGCATAAGCCAAACAGGTACCTTAAAAAACCACGTATTGTGACTTGGTGGAATCTAGGTTAATGCAGCTTTACTGTATTCACCATATTTACTGTAATTCAAAACAAAGAAATTCAACTCCCTTGCTTGTCAGAAAAGCCTCTTGAGTGAAGCTTCAGTGAATCTCCAAGTTTTGAGATTATTCTGTCTATAATGATTGGCACCAAAAAATAAAGTTTAAAAAGAACTTGGCAGGAAGACAAAGAGGCTGGTGGCAGATAAGATTTAAAGAAAAAAAGAGGGGTGTCTGGGTGGCTCAGTCGGTTAAGTGTCTGACTCTTGGTTTTTGCTCAGGTCATGATCTCACGGTTCGTGGGATTGAGCCTCACATCCGGCTCTGCGCTGAGGGTGCAGATCCTGCTTGGGATTCTCTCTGCCCCTCCCCTGGCCATGCGTGCACTCTCTCTCTCTTTCTCAAAATAAATAAATAAACATTTAAAAACAAAAAGAAGAAAGATCATGAGAGATTGTATCACCAGGAATGCAGCTGGTTGTTCACCAGCTACCCTTCAGCCAAGCATAGGCTGCTCCTCAGCCTCTCACCAATCAAAGTGACTGTCACTATCAGTTCTTTTATTTCTTCCAAGTTTTTATTTAACTTCAAGTTAGTTAACGTATAGTGTAGTATTGGTTTCAGGAGTAGAATTTAGTGATTCATCACTTACGTACAGCACCCAGTGCTCATCCCAGCAAGTGCCCTCCTTAATGCCCATCACCCATTTAGCCCATCCCCCCGCCCACCTCCCCTCCAGCAACCCTCAGTTTGTTCTCTGCAGTTAAGAATCTCTTATGGCATACTTCCCTCCCTGTTATTTTCTTATTTTATTTTTCTTCCCTTCCCTCATGTTCATCTGTTTTGTTTCTTAAATCCCACATATGGCTAAAATCGTATCGTATTTGTCTTTCTCTGACTTATTTTGCTTAGCCTAATATACTCTAGCTCCATCCACATCATTGCAAACAGCAAGATTTCATTCTTTTTTAATGGCTGAGTAATATTCCATTGTGTATATATACCACATCTTCTTTATCCATTCAGCTGTGGATGGACATTTGCACTCTTTCCATAATTTGGCTTTTGTTGATAATGGCACTATCAGTTCTAACTTGAAGGCCCAGACTCATTCTAACCATGGCTGTTAAAGATAAACTGAGGCATATTAAAAATTTTAAGGTTCTTTGAGCAAAAAATCGGTTCCAATAAAGCAGCATCTAATCTAGCAGATAGAAAGGAGCTCTGAGGAGCTGTACAAAAGGAAAGACTTTTATAGTCAAAAGGGAGCTGGAACAAGAAAATTTTACCAGGCAAAAACAAAACTAAACAAAACAGATTGGTTATTCCAAAGTTACTTTTCTTTAGGAGGATGAGGGATCTCTTGGGGAAGTTACCAAACTAGTGCTGATCAGGTGATTCCTGATTGAGTAGTCTAAGATTCTGTTTCTGGGAGAGCCAAAACTGTAATTAGGTTCAGACTCAGTTTGTTGACATGGGGATTAGCATAAGCAACCCCATTTTCAGCCTATTGTCTTGTTTTTAACATGACCCAGAGCAGTGATCATATAGGATTAAAATAATAAGATGTTTATGGGGGGAGGGGAGGGATGGTGTAAGAATGCCAAACTTGTAACTATGTCTCTCCCACATTTTTCAGTATCACTGGAAATATTGGTGTTATGACAATTAGCACATTTTTCCTAATTTTCAAGCACCAAGGGGCACCAAATCAAAGTTGGAAACAAATTTATAGGTTTACCTTGAGAAATCTCTGTCTCTGAGACTCAAAATTAGTCATAAAAATTAAAGTTTTCTCTGTTTATAGTGAGTATAGAGTAATGGTTAAGAGTGTGGACTTTGCAACCAAACTACCTAGATTTTAATCCTAGTTCATTTATCTATAAACTCTGTTTTATAGTCCCCATCTGCCAACAAAGGTGTGGAGGGAGGCAAGCTCTTAGTAGTGTCTGTGTTATAGTACCTTGTTGTGAGGAACAAATAATGTAAGTGAAACAAAACAGTTTTAGGCATATGATAAATGTTAAGCAGGCCAGTATGAGAATAAGTCATTTTAAAGGGAAATTTTCAGAAATGGTTAAAATCATGGCTCTGATATAGATTGAAAATGACTGTGTTTCAAAGATTCTATTTAATTTACCCTTTTTTAGAAAAGTTTATTTAATCTCTACACCCAATGTGTATGTATATAGGGGCTCAAACTCATGATCCCAAGATCAAGAATCATATGCTCTTCAAATAGGCACCCCTATTTGACATATTCTTAATGAAAGAACCAGAAAATGTCACAATCGGTTAAAAGGAAAAGTCAAAGAACAGAGATACCTATAGACAAAAAATGTTGAAATGAATTTGTAGAGAGACCTAAAACTTGCTTTCTGGGATGAAAGCATCTCTATTCTCCTTCTGCCAGAAAGAATCTATTTGCATATTTACTCTTCGAAGCCTATTCTTTGAAAGTAGTTTTATTAACAGTACCTATTAATTTGGGAAAATCCTTCATTTTTGAAGTATCCAAAATGTCCTATTGTTTCTGGTCTGCCAAGAAACAAATTTCTTACCACTTGTAAGTTTGGAACTGTCTTGGTCCCTTCAGGCTACTGTTAGAAAAATACCACAGACTAGGTGACTTATAAACAGTAGGAATGTTTTACAATTCTGGAGGCTGTAAAGTCCAAGATCAAGGCAGATTCCAAGAAGGCCTACTTCCTGGTTCATAGACAATCACCTTTTCACAGCATCCTTGCATGGCAGATGGGGTGACAGAACTCTCTGGGATTTCTTTTATAAAGGCATTAATCCCATTCATATAGATTCTGCCCTTGTGAACTAATCACCTTCCAAAGTCCCCATCTCCAAATACCAGAATATTAGCGATTAGGTTCCAACATATGGAGGGACAAAGATTTCAATCTATAGTAGGGACTCTGTACAGCAGGCACAGGACAGCTTTCCTGAAGGACTCAGTAGACATTGGGTGCATAAGTAAGGTCAATTTTAATTCCCTTAAAATGGCTTATAATATCTGATTAAATGAGCACTATTCTCAAATATGACATTGTAGGCACAACCTTGCTTTTGTAAATGCCAATTATCCTATCAAAAAGGGGGACAGAGGGGCGCCTGGGTGGCTCAGTCGGTTAAGCGGCTGACTTCGGCTCAGGTCATGATCTCGCGGTCCGTGAGTTCAAGCCCCGCGTCGGGCTCTGGGCTGACAGCTCAGAGCCTGGAGCCCGTTTCAGATTCTGTGTCTCCCTCTCTCTGACCCTGCCCCGTTCATGCTCTGTCTCTCTCTGTCTCAAAAATAAATAAACATTAAAAAAAAAAAAAAAGGGGGACAGAGTGTCACTGGAACCACACAAATAACTATATATCACCATGCAAAATGTGTGTATCAATAAGAGTGTTTGAATGTTGGGATTGGGACTGGTCGATGAGAAGCTGATATCTTTTTTTTAATGTTTTCAATTGTTTCTTGTAATGTTTTAAATTTACAAGAAGAGTTTATTAAATTGCTGTGGTCTACCAGGGTGCCTAGGTGGTTCAGTTGGTTAAGTGTCCAACTTCAGCTCAGGTCATGATCTCGTGGTCCGTGAGTTTAAGGTCTGTGTTGGGCTCTGTGCTGACAGCTCAGAGCCTGGAGGGAGCCTGCCTCAGATTCTGCCTCTCTCTCTCTCTCTCTCTCTCTCTGTGTGTCTCTCTCTCCCTCTCAAAAATGAATAAATGTCAAAAAAAAATTTCCTTTAATTGCTGTGGACTACAGATAGCTTAAGAAGGAAAGAGAAGGCTTCTTTATATGTCTAGCAAATAGAACCTTAAGACAATATCAACAATATTTTAAACAAATAGCCACAATAAAATTTTCCCTTATCACTTTATTTAGTACAGTGTAAGAAATTCTTTTTTACTAGATCTTGAGATGTCAGTCTTGTGAAGCCATCTGCTTCTCAACTAAAGGGTTCTAGAATTCTGATTCCAGCCCCCAGTATGCTCTGAAAATTGTCTAAGTGATACCATGAAAATCCTATACCCAAGAGTCGTGTCTTTGAAGCATCAGTAGTTTGAAGTAGCTGGCACATTCCTTTTCTACTGGGCTCTGAAATGATTCTTCTTTGTTAAATACACAAACTCAGGCCTGTAGCTGATTGTAGATTGCTTGAGGCAAACATAGAATAAAACAAAACTATTCATAGATGAGAGAGACTTAAAATGGCTATGGCTAATTTATTACTAATAATTTCCAAATTTGAAAGATCTAATGAAAGTTCATAATAAGGCTAATGTAACTGACACAGAAATTGGCTGTTTCTATAACATGAAAAACCAAATAATAAAGCCATTTCCAAAAAAATTGCCAATGTCTTTAAGGACAATGATTAAGCCTATTTTCAAATAGGTCAGTGAATGTTACACCTGATCCACAAAAAAATAGGTGATCATAGTTTGGTTTTTTTTAAATATTGTACTATAACATATAACACTGAGAAATAATATACATTGTATACCAAGAATATTCACTGAAGGTATTCAGTATGTCTGGTATAGGTCCTGGTTTATTTACTTGTTTAAAACTCCCTGGATAAGTCTTATATGCATGCCAAATTGAAAACCACTGGCCCATATGATGCTAGATTCAAATTATAAAGTAAGATTTTGGCAAGTAGCATTTAAAAGCATAACTGAAATTATTACTGGTAATACAGTGTTGCCTTCTTTCATTAGGCAACACTCTACCAGGTCCCTCACAAATATAGAAAAAGTCAATAGAATTATATTATCGGCATTTTGATCAGTGTTTTACCTAAAGTTAAAACGCATAATGGGAAATGAGGCATTGGCAAATCCCAGGAACATCCCATGAAGTATATAAAAATTTAATCTTGGGAAGGTAAAATGTCTTTCTGATTGGACAACAGTCTTCATGTAACTCATCGCAAGTAACCAATCAAATGAACTTGTGTTTTGCTCTGCTGTCTTGGCTGCCCTCTGTTCCATTTAGTCTCTAATGTCTCCAACAACGTAAAAATATTTCTTGAGTTTGTAGCAGCATTTTTCATAATAGTCGAAAGGTAGAAACAACCCAAATGTCTATTAACTGATAAATGAATAATCAAAATGTTATATGATCAAATATTATTTGGAAATAAAAAGAAGTGAAACAGTGATACACACTACAACATGGGTGAACCCTGAAAACATTATACTCAATGAAAGAAGCCAGACTCAAAAGACATATGCTGTGTGATTCCATTTTTCTGAAGTTTCCAGAATAGGCAAATCCCTAAAGACAGAAAGTAGATTAGTGGTTACCTGGGTCTGGCAGGGAGAGAAAATGCAGAGAGATTGCCAGTAGGTACAAAGATTTTTCGGGGGGGAGGGGGCAGTGATAAAAATGTTCTGGAATTAGATGGTGGTATTGGTTATACATTTTAGTGAATATACTTAAAACCACTGAAATGTAGGGGGCCTGGGTGACTCAGTCAATTCACTGTCCCACTCTTGATCTGAACTCTGGTCTTGATCTCATGGCCATGAGTTCTGCCCACACTTAGCCCTGGAATTGGGCCCCCACGCTGAACATGAAGCCTACTTAAAAAACAAAACAAAACAAAACAAAACAACAGCTGTGAATTGTATACTTTAACGGGGTGAATTTTGTAGTTTGTGAATAATATCTTAATAATAAACACTTTTTATTTTTTATTTATTTATTTTTTTTAATTTTTTTTTTGTTTATTTATTTTTGAGACAGAGAGAGACAGAGCATGAATGAGGGAGGGTCAGAGAGAGAGGGAGACACAGAATCTGAAGCAGGCCCCAGTCTCTGAGCTGTCAGCACAGAGCCTGACGCGGGGCTCAAACTCACGGACTGTGAGATCGTGACCTGAGCCGAAGTCGGCCGCTTAACCGACTGAGCCACCCAGGCGCCCCAATAAACACTTTTTAAAAAAGACATTGTAGAACAAAGGCAGTCAGTGCATCTGTTTCTCAGCTGGGCAGAAACATGAGAGACCTGTGGTGAATTGTCTCCCATTGTTTCTATCCGAGTACATAGTATTTTTTAAAACATACTTTTCCTTATATATGTTTTGGACATATTTTTGTCCATATATATTTCTTATAGATGTTTATATACGTTTCCTTATATAGTTTAGGTGTATATGCCTATTTATATGTATAGGCATATATGCCTAGGTGTTCAAAAATTATTCTTAGGTGTATATGCCTAACTATATATATGTATATATGCTTCGGTATTTAAAAATTATTCTAAGTACATATTATTATAAACTATACTTTGGAACTCATTTTTGTTCATATAAATGAAGACTATTTTTTAATGACTTTCTTTTTTTTTTTTTTCTATTTTTTTTAAGACTATATTTTTTTCAGAGCAGTTTTATGTTCACGGCAAAATTGAGAAGATGGGGATTTCCCCTAAGCCTGCTACCACTGCCTGCATAGCCTCCTTCATCAACATCCCCCATCAGAATGATACATTTGTTACAGTTGATAAGTCTGTACTGAAACATCATAATCATCCAAAGTTCACAGTCTACCTTGGGGTTCACTCTTGGCATACATTCATTGGGTTTGGACAAATGTATAATGACTTGTATCCATCATTATGCATTCCACCTAGTCATCCTTGGCCCCAACCCCCACCCCTAGTAACCATGGGTCTTTTTATTAGCTCTAACATTTGCCTTATCCAGAATGTTGTATAATTAGAATCATACAGTAAGTAGCCTGTTGAGATTGGCTTCTTTTACTTTGTAATGGGCATTTATGTTGTCTCCATATATTTTCATGACTTGATAGCTCATTTCTTTTTTTTTTAATTGTTTTAGTGTTTATTTTTGAGAGACACAGAGTGAGTGGGGGAGGGGCAGAAAGAAAGGGAGACAGAGAATCTGAAGCAGGCTCCAGGCTCCAACCTGGCAGCAAAGAGCCTCATGCGGGGCTCAAACTCACAAACGGGTGAGATCATGACCTGAGCTGAAGTCGGCCAATTAACCAAATGAGCCACCCACACATTCCGATAGATCATGTCTTTTTAGCACTGAATAATATTCCATTGTCTACATCTACCACAGTTTATCCATTTACCTATTGAAGGATATCTTGGTTACTCATTTGCCATCTGTATGTCTTCTTTGGTGAAGACTCTAGGTTTTTAATGTTAATTTCATATACTGCTATTTTGGTAAATTGTCTTACTGTTTGAAGTGGTTTTTCCACTTATTTCCATCTATTCTTTTGTTTTTTCCACAAGATGCTGGCTTTGGTGTATATATTAAAACTTAAGAGTAGTACACTTTAGAAATCTATGTGCAAGAGAGGCAAGGAAGGGAGGCCCTGTGGTTGCACACTACATTGTAAGATGATTTCACTGGGCCCTTTCTTTGGGGACCCCAGAGTCAGTATCATCAGGTCTTTCAGGTGTCAAATTTCTAAGAAAAGGATCTTGCCTGGAGGATAGATTTGTCATAACTGCCAACATTCTTTGAACTAGGTTGGAGGACTCTGCAAGTGTGAACTTTAAGTATACAAACTTTCACTGTACATAAACCTTTGCTAAGGGGTGCAAGGGGTGCCTGTGTGGCTCAGTCCATTAAGCCTCTGACTTCAGCTCAGGTCATGATCTCATGGTTCACAGGTTTGAGCCCTGTGTCGGACTTTGTGCTAGCTCAGAGTCTGGAGCCTGCTTTGGATTCTGTGTCTCCCTCTCTCTCTGGTCCTCCTGTGCTCACACTTTGCCTCTCTCTCTCAAAACTAAATAAACATTAAAAAAAAAAAAAAAAAAAAAAAGATAACAAAAACAGAAAAAAGAAAACCCGTTCCTAAATCCCTTTCTTTTCAAAATAGGACCCACGGTCCAGTATCCTCTGAATAGAGATTCTGCTTTACTGTCTCTGCATAACAATCCTATAGACAGGAGCAGATTATACTCTTGTGGGACCTGAAGCATGCACTTTGGGGGCTTTGAGAGAAAGAATAAAAAATAATTTAGTTTTACAAATTAAAGCCAAAAAATGATCATCTGAACACATTTCTTAGGCCCCTCTCAGGCCTTGGAAGGGGCCTATGCAAGTACTAGGCACTAAAGCTAAAGATTACTTAACTTCATGCTAAATCTAAAATAACTTCCAATCATCCTTGAGTTGGGGGGTGGAATTACTTAGTAGTGTAGTTAGGGAGGGATTTAAATAAAAAAGACCTTTACCACGACTCCTAGAGGTACCTGGTGCTATCAATTTCTAAGCCTATTGTGGGGCAGTTGGTGGTGGTTGGGGGGCGGGGGGAGGGTTGTGTTGTGATGATTGTTTCTTGGCTTTCCTCATTCCTGTTTGCGGCTTTCTTGGGTTTACCAAATTAGTTTTCATTCATCTATCAGCCTTTCAGGGACAGAATGATGCTGTTGTCTCCTTTACCATTTTTGGTCTTGTAAGTTTGTGTCATTAAAAAATGATTTTCCCGTCATTTCACTGAATTTCAGAAAGGAGCAGAGGTAAAGCTACATGCTGTCTATCATTCTTAACCCAAAATCAGAATGTGCCAAATCACAGCCCAAAATTGCACCCTCCCACCCCATAAATGGCTGGAAGCACTCTACACTTTTAGCAGCACAGCATGAAAATATCCACTTACCCTTATACTAATACTTCATATTCTCAAATTTCCCAGTTTTAGAGTAAACTATCTTATTATTTAAACTTGCATTTCCCGGATTACTACTGAGGTTCAGCATAATTCTGAATGTTTAATGGCCTTTGTGTTTCATCTTCTGTGAATAACCTGCTCATATAATTTACCCATTTTTGTAATAGGTAGTAAAGGAGATTAGAACATGACACCTCAAAATATACCACTTTGGCATACTGATTGACCTGAGGCAAGTGAGAAAAAACAAATATAGTAAGGGTTCCCTTTCTACCTAAAACAGGGCATAAAATTTCCCATGAGAAAAGTGTCCTCCTTATATCAGGAAGACTGGAACATTTTTATCACTGGAAACAGAGAGTTGACACCAAGATTAATCTATATGAACAAACCAGCTAGAATAACCCTGGTCTTTCATTAGTTTTCCTCATCTATTTCCTAGTCATTTTCCCACAGTTTACTAACCTTAGTCCAAACACTCTTCTCCTGCCTGGTCAGTCTCCACAATTTATTGTTCTTTGTTAAAATGATATGTAAAGTCTCATGCCAATCCACTTCTTTGGGTTTTCATTTCTTATACATAAAAGCCTCCTCATCCACATAAAAATTTTAATAACAAATAAAATTTATATGCTCCTTTTGTCTTTTGTAAATGTAATCCTTGGGCCCAGCCACAGGACCTAAGATGGGAGAATAAAGGTGTTCCCACCCTTACAGCAGTTTACCTTTTTCTTATTGATTTGTAGGCATTCTTTTTGGTTGTTTAAAAAAATTTTGCTGTTACACAATTTGTGAATATTTTCTTCTAATTTATCATTTTAACTTTATGGCATCTGAATTCTAGGACATTTTAAATTCTGATGATTTTGCTTTTTTTTTTTTCCTATATAAAGATCTTCCCTATCCTAATGTCTTAAACATGATTTAAAATTTCAATACACATGTGTTTCCATTTTTCAAATTTAGGTCTTTAATCCATTTGGGATTTATTTTTATATTGTCAGGGACCTTTTTTCTCACATCAACAATTAGAATATATACCAAATAACTCATCTTTTATCCATTGATTTAAAATGCAATATTTATAACTACCAAAAATTTATATGGGCATTTTCTGGATTCTCCATTCTTGTCCATGGATTTGATGTCTTATTTATTACACATTTTCAAAACTGTACTTCACATACAGAATATTTATAAGAAATTAAATAGGAATTTGCTGTTAGAAAAAAATACCAACTAGAGATTGAAATAAAATGTCCACTTTAATATTTATCACACAAATTTTTACTTACACTTATCTGAAAATTATAAGAAGACAATGTGTACATGTCACAATCATATTACTATTCATATAAGAACAACTACACATAATCATTTACTCAACTATATCAGAATAACACAAGATTTTTGTTTGTTTTAGACTTCTTAGTTAAAAGGAAACACCAAATAAGGAAAATGAGTTTCCAAAGATTCAGTTATTAACAATACAAATAAAAATTATTTCTAAATGTCTTACATTTGACAACTCTGAATTATACTTACATACTATTATTTCCAAAAATCATAAGTTACAATACGGGTCACTGTCAGGGTGAAAATATATTTTTTAAAGCTTCTTTTAAAATATGCTATTATTAGGCTTAACATCACTTGATTTACTCTTGGCACATGTGGCATCTGGGAAAGTAAAAATACACTTTGCCAATTTTATGTTATTGTGCAGATATAAGAGAAAGAGCACAGTTTGGGAGGAAGACAGACCTGTGTTCAATTACCAGCTTTGTCCAAAGTTTTGTTGTGTTTGGCTGGTCAATTACTTCTTGGCACTGGGGCCAGGATTAAACTGAATAATGCATATTTTAAAATGCATAGCATGAGCACTAAATGGATGGCAGATCCTTTCCCCAATTTATTCACACTGAAGCAAAAGCAAAATATCACAGTCTTATGTGTTTGTATAATTTGAAAAACAAAAAAAAGTTGGAGATTTAAAAATAAAACTAACATGTTTTGAAAAATTGTACTTTTAAGAAATAAAGAAAGCCTTCATCAGGTTCAAATATTTCTCAGTAAAACTTAGTGCCTACTATACCCTGATTTTTTTTTTTAAGTCCTAAGGTATGATAAAATGGTCAATGGTTAAGGACTTTTGGTTTTCTTTTGTGCTACTGATATAAAAATAATGGCTATATTTAAGGCTCATTAAGTGATTGTAGTTGCCCTGAACCAAATCCATACTCTTCATGCTGCATATCAACTGAAACCTACAGCCTTATATGAGTAGATTCCTCTGATGGCATGTGGCAGGACAGCTTGTCTGTCACTGAAGATGACTCATATACACCATCACAAACCCACCTGTCTCATGCTAAATACTTGGTATTTGGAGGATCTAAGATTCCTGAAAATTAAATTTAAATTGTCACAAGGAATAGCCTACTTAGGATAGCAATGCTTCCATCCCCGTTCTTGGATCTTTTTGTCCCCTACCCTGACCACCTAACAAATCATCTTTCCAAATATGACTGAAAAACCCCTCTTCCAGGAATCTCTTCCTAACCAAACTCCACACCCCTCCATGTTTGTCCCTGATACTCATGTGTAATTTGTATTAGCTTCAACCTACATATATTATTATTCATGTTTTGTTTGCCTTCTAGCTAAGATTCCATCTCTTTGACTTTTTAAGCTTCCACAGTGTTTAGCACAATACTGTGCATGTATGTATGTGACTGTGTGTATGAATGTAGGATATGTGTGTGGGTGTTGAATTAAAAAAAGACTAAAAAACCTGGGTGGGTTAAGGGTGGAAAAATTTTATAATTTTTCAGATATCAAAGTTGCTAAACTTTCTTAATACTAAACAATCTGATTTCCAAAGCTATCTCAGTTTGGTTTTGGACATGTCAATAATAAAAAGGCAGTGACAAAACTGCTTAAAAAACCTTTATGAAATATTCCAAAAGGCTTTTTAATAAATTATAAAGAGCACCAAACCAAAACATTTCACTAAAATAGTGGGCTAACCTTTCCTATAACTTTATAAATGTAGAGTTCTTTTCATTCAAGACAAAGAATACTGAATAGGAATAGGTGTTGTGAATCAGGATAAAAAAGGCAATTCACTCTAAGTCAATATCTAATGCACATTTTGCAGTTAATCTGAAAAGCCTTCCATGGTACATATGCATGTTATGATAAGTAAAAGAATGATTCATATCAGAATGTCGTAGATCTCTATAGTTGTTGTGATATTATAAAATATGACACATATACTGAAGCTGCTATCTAACAAGAAAAATTTTGTTTATAATAGCTGTTAATATTAAAATAGGATATAATAAAAAATTATTTTCAATGTGTATATTTTCAAATTTCCCTGACAGTGTCCTTTTGAGAAATCTGACAATTTGTAATTATATTACAGACATTTGAATTTCATTTTTATGATTGAAAATATTACACGCACATAATAACAAACAACACTGTGTGGTAGCTTTTGACTGAAGCACTCTGCAATTTATATTTAAAGCTTTGCAACAAAACAAAATTCATTGTACTCTTTGTAAGTAAAATTACACAGCATATAATACGCTATAATTACATTAAGAATAAATAAATGAAGCATAAAAATTCTGTGCTATACCAATGGATTGTTTTAGCTGTCATTCTAAATATTAATTTATATGTTTGTATTGAGTTCTAATGTATTTTAAACTCAAGAACCTTTATCTTTAAATAATATATTAAAATATCAAGTTTGGAGTATAAACATAAAACTTTATGCCTCTTTTTCTAGGTCATCTAGGAAATAAAATAAGAGAAATGGGAAGTAAGGATGATAGTTCTTTCTGTTACTATGCCTCCTTACTTCCCCATATATTTCTATGTTGTTTCTGGATATTACAAGATGACAAATATTACAAGATGACAGCTTGGCAAATTATAAGCTTATTTAAATAATTTCTTATTTGAAAGAAAGAAAAATTTTTAATGAAGAGCTTCCTTTTTGGGCTTACTCATTCTCAACCTTTTTTTTTTCTCTAATAAAGCATTTCTTGAAATGCTCACTATTACTCATTTTAAACAGCACAAAATGAATTGAATTTACAGAATTAATCAAAATAGGTTATCAGTGTAGATACTAGGGTGAGGTCCTAGAATTTGTTACACGTAAGGCTAAACTTGCAAGAGATCGCATGGCAAAAGTAGAAACTTTGTGACATATGCCAGCTTTTGAAATATAGTTAGAAGCCAATCGAAAAAGCCTTTCAGCACCAAAGGTATTGAAATGCCCAGGAAGCACCTTCTCTACCAGACCTCTGTCCACTAATTCTATCAGACGTTCACAGGTTCCAACATAGTCACTTATCCTGCTGTATGGAAGCCAGTCAATCAGTGATCCATCATACACGACGTCTCCACTGAAGAGAATCTTTCGGTCTTTGTCATGTAAGCAAATACTGCCCCTGGAGTGACCAGGCATGTGCATAACAGTGAGCTGTCTGTCACCAAGGTTGATCACATCCCCTACAAATGGAAACAGAATTTACAGATAAACATGTTGTATACTTGACTTCAATCACTTAAAGAATAAAAGAAAAGAACATTAAATGTTTTCAAAAAGGTCGGGAAGGATAACACTTATTTTACTTTTATTTCAAAAATACAGTATTTCTTAATGGTGATTTAAAAATAATTTGCATATATTTCATTTCTATTGTTTGCTTAACCAGTGTTTGTCAAAGTGAATTATGTGGAACACTATTTTTTCAGGTTGTTATGATACATAAAAGAAAAGATTCTGTAGTCAAATAATTTGGAAACATTTCTTCAAAGAAAGTTAAGTAGCTTTTTTTCTGCAAGGCTTCTGAGAACTTTTTAATATACTAATGTACATTGTAGATATACACAAGGGAGATAGGGTTATACCATTTCTCAAACTTATTTGACCACAACACTTTTATTTTTTAGTACATCCTTGGTACCAGTATCCTGATGACACGATTCATGAATGCTACTCTATATTTTGCCCCTTCTTTTGTCACCCTGTGAAAATTAAGCCTTGAAGAATCAGTACAAATGATCATGCTCTGGCTATTGTTGTTGCTATGAGTAATAAATTATCTTTAGTCTCCTGCCAGAATCTATTAAACCCTGGCAGGCTAATTTGCAAATCAGGTAAAATCTCACACTCTTCCCAGTTATTTGATAGTGAGAGGAAATTGAGGTATAAATGCAAAATTACTGTTTCACTGGTTTTAAATCACTGGTTTTACTAACTTAAGTAAATCACTGGTTTACATATTGTTATGTTTAGTTCAAACACATATACACAGAAAAAATCAAAGACATAGAGTTAAAAAGTTAATGGGGAATAAAAACAGTGTAATAATAGGAATTTGTGAAACCTAAAAGACAATGAAAGTGGAAAAGAGAGCTAAATAAGAAATGAGACAGGGGCGCCTGGGTGGCTCAGTTGGTTAAGCGGCCGACTTCGGCCCAGGTCATGATCTCGCGGTCCGTGAGTTCGAGCCCCGCGTCAGGCTCTGCGCTAACAGCTGAGAGCCAGGAGCCTGTTTCAGATTCTGTGTCTCCCTCTCTCTGACCCTCCCCCGTTCATGCTTTGTCTCTCTTTGTCTCAAAAAAAATAAATAAACGCTAAAAAAAAAATTTTTTTTAACAAAAAAAAGAAATGAGGCATAGAAAACAAATAACAGAATGGCAGACCTAAATTCAACTATATCAATAATTACATTGAATATGAATGGGATAAGGCAGACATTGTCAAACTAGATTTAAAAAGCAGGATACATATGCAGTCTACAAGAGAGGAACTATAAGATATAAGACAAACAGAGGTTGAAAAAGTTATGCAATATAAATATTAGTAAGAGAACTAGAGTGGCTATATTAATATTAGACAAAATAAGGACTATTAGTAGAGAAAAGAGGTACATTTTATTAGGATATACATTAAGTCAACATACTAAAAAATTATACATGTACCTAAAACAGACACTAAAGATTCATGAAAAAAGTTTCAGTAAAAACTGACAGAATTAAGAATAAACAATTAACTGATTATGCTTAGAGATTAAAATATTCCTCTCTGAATAATCTGTAATACAAGTAGATAGAAAATCAGTAAGAATACAGAAGACCTGAACAACACTATCAAACAACTTAACCTAAGTGACATTTATACAACACTTTATCTTAAAACAGTAAAGTACACATTCGTTTTAATTGCACATGGAATATTCACCAGGCTACACAGCCATAAAGCAAGTCTCAGTAAATATGAAAGGAATAAAATCATAAAAATATGTTGACTATAACATAATTAAATTAGAAATTAATAACAAAAATAAATATGGGAAATATCCAAATATACACAAAGTAAGCATCACACTTCTACCTAACTTAGGGATCAAAGATGAAATCACAGGAGATTAGAAAATCTCTTGAACTAATTATCAGAGAATACTATGAAAAATTATATGCCAACAAACTGGACAACCTGGAAGAAATGGACAAACTCCTAGACACCCACGCACTACCAAAACTCAAGCAGGAAAGAATAGAAAATTTGAACAGACCCATAACTAGTGAAGAAATGGAATCAGTTATCAAAAATCTCCCAACAAAGAAGAGTCTTGGGCCAGATGGCTTCCCTGGGGAATTGTACCAGACATTTAAAGCAGAGTTAATACCTATCCTTCTCAAGCTGTTCCAAAAAATAGAAATGGAAGGAAAATTTCCAGACTCATTCTATGAAGCCAGCACTACCTTGATTCCCAAACCAGACAGAGACCCCACAAAAAAGAATTACAGGTCAATATCCCTGATGAACATGGATGCAAAAATCCTCAACAAGATACTAGCAAATCGAATTCAACAGCATATAAAAAAGAATTATTCACCATGATCAAGTGGGATTCATTCCTGGGCTACAGGGCTGGTTCAATATTCGCAAATCAATCAATGTGATACATCACATTAATAAAAGAAAGGATATGAACCATATGATCCTGTCAACAGATGCAAAAAAATCATTTGACAAAACACAGTATCCTTTCTTAATAAAAACTGTCAAGAAAGTTGTGATAGAAGGAATACACTTAAACATCGTAAAAGCCATATATGAAAAGCCCACAGCTAATATCATCCTTAACAGGGAAAAACTGAGAGCTTTCCCCCTGAGATCAGGAACACGACAGGGATGTCCACTCTCACCACTGTTGTTTAAATAGTGTTGGAAGTGCTAGCATCAGCAATCCAACAACAAAAGGAAATCAAAGGCATCAAAATTGGCAAAGAAGAAACCAAACTTTCATTTTTCACAGACGACATGATACATGGAAAACCAGAAAGACTCCACCAAAAGATTGCTAGAACTGATACATGAATTCAGCAAAGTCTCAGGGTACAAAATCAATGCACAGAAATCTGTTGCATTTTTATACACCAATAATGAAGCAACAGAAAGAGAAATAAAGAAACTGATCCCATTTACAATTGCAGCAAGAACCATAAAATACCTAGGAATAAACCTAACCAAAGAGGTAAAAAAGATCTGGATGCTGAAAATTATAGAAAACTTATGAAGGAAATTGAAGAAGATACAAAGAAACTGAAAGACATTCCATGCTCATGGATTGGAAGAATAAATATTGTTAAAATGTCAATACCACCCAAAGCAATCTACACATTCAATGCAATCTCAATCAAAATTGCACTGGCATTCTTCTCAAAGCTAGAAAAAACACTAAAATTTGTATGGAACCACAAAAGACCCCGAATAGCCAAGGTAATATTGAAGAAGAAAACCAAAGTGGGACACCTCACAATCCCAGACGTTAGCCTCTACTACAAAGCTGTAATCATCAACAGTATGGTATTGGCACAAAAACAGACACAGAGACCAATGGAATAGAATAGACATTCCAGAATTGGACCCACAAATGTATGCCCAATTAATCTTTGACAAAGTAGGAAAGAGTATCCAATGGAAAAAAGAAAGTCTCTTTAGCAAATGGTGCTGGGAGAACTGGACAGCAACATGCAGAAGAATAAAACTAGACCACTTTCTTGCCCATATACAAAAATAAGCTCAAAATGGATGAAAGACCTAAATGTGAGGCAGGAAACCATCAAAACCCTCGAGGAGAAAGCATGCAAAAACTTCTTTGACCTCAGCCACAGGAATTTCTTGCTCAACACATCTCCAAAGGCAAGGGAATTAAAACCAAAAATGAACTATTGGGACCTCATCAAGATAAAAAGCTTCTGTACTGCAAAGGAAACAATCAACAAAACTAAAAAGCAACCGATGGAATGGGAAAAGATATTTGCAAGTGACATACCAAATCAAGGGTAGTATCCCAAATCTATAACTTACCAAACTCCACACCAGAAAAACAAAGAATCCAGTGACGAAATGGGCAGAAGACACGAATAGACACTTATCCAAAGAAGACATCCAGATGGCCAACAGGCACATGAAATTATGCTCAACATTATTCATGATCAGGGAAATACCAATCAAAACCACACTGAGATACCACCTCACATTGGTCAGAGTGGCTAAAATGAACAACTCAGGAAACTACAAATGCTGGCGAGGATGTGGAGAAACAGGAACCTTCTTGCACTGTTGGTGGGAATGCAAAATGGTACAGCTGCTCTGAAAAACAGTGTGGAGGTTCCTCAAAAAGCTAAAAGTAGAATTACCCTACGACCCAGCAATAGCACTACTAGGAATTTATCCAAGGGATACAGAAGTGCTGATTCATAAGGGGCACATGTACCCTAATGTTTATAGCAGCACTTTCAACAATAGCCAAATTATATAAAAAGCCTAAACATCCATCAACTGATGAATGGATAAAGAAGATGTGGTTTATATGTATAATGGAATACTACTTGGCAATGAGGAAGAATGAAATCTGGCCCTTTGTAGCAACATGGCTGGAACTGGAGAGTATAATGCTAAGTGAAATAAGTCAGGCAGAGAAGGACAGATATCACATGTTTTCACTCATATGTGGATCTTGAGAAACTTAACAGAAGACCATGGGGGAAAGGAAAGGGAAAAAAAATTGTTATAAACAGAGAGGAAGGGAGGCAACCCATAAGAGACTCTTAAATACAGAGAACAAACTAAGGGTGGATGGGACGGTGGGGGAGAGGGGAAAATGGGTGATGGGCATTAAGGAGGGCACTTGTTGGGATGAGCACTGGGTGTTGTATGTAAGCAATGAAGCATGGGAATCTAACCCAAAAACCAACAGCACACTTTACACTCTGTATATTAGCTAATTTGACAATAAGTTATATTAAAAAATATCTTGAACTGAATGAAAATAAAAACAAAATATATCACACCTAATCGGCTGCTGGTAACACAATACTTAGAAAAAAAAAGTATTGCTTTAAATGCTTATTTGTAAAGGATTAACTGTTTAAAATCAAAGTTTCTATCTTAAGAAGTTAGGAAAAGAAGCAAATCAAATACAAAATGTTAAGGAATAAATAAAGGCCAGAGCAGAAATAAATGAAATAAGAAACAAATATCAATAGAAAAAAATAAAAGAAACTAATAGGTGGCTCATTGAAAAGAGCAACAAAAATGATAAACTCCACAAAAAAATTAGAGAAAATTAGAGAAAACATAAATTGCAAAAATCAGGAATGAAAGAAGGAATATCACTATAGACCCTAAGGAAATGAAAAGGAGGATAAGGGAATATTATGAACAACAAATTTGACAACTTAGTTGAAATAAACAAATTCTTAGAAAGAGACAAATTACCAAAAGTGATTGAAGAAGAAAAAGAAAATCTATGTAGACCTATCAAGCAAAGAAATTGATTAATAATTTAAATCTCCCCACAAAGAAAAGTCCAGGCTCAAAGATGGTTTCTGTCAGTCACTCAAGACAGGGAAAGTATCTATATAGACTTTCAGAATATAGAAGAAGAAGAAAAGCTTCCTAATTCAATTTTACCCTAATTAAAGCCCGACAAAGGCAATGTAAAAAAAAAAATAAAACTACAGGGGTGCCTGGATGGCTCAATAAGTTAAGCGTTGGACTCTTGGTTTCGGCTCAGGCCATGATCTCAGTTTTGTGAATTAAGAGATTCTCTCTCTCCCTCCCCTCTCTGCCCCTCCTCCACTCACTCTGTCTCTCTCTCTCTCAAAATAAATAAACTAAAAAAAAAAGGAAACTACAAACCAATATTCCTAACGAAAGTAGTCTCAAAAATCCTTATCAATCCTTATCAATATTGGCAAACTAAATACAACAATTTATAAATAGGATAATGACCAAATGGGGTTTATCCCAGAAATATAAATTTGGTTTGACTTCTGAAAATCAGGTAACAAACTATATTATATTAGTAAAATAAAGGGAAAAAGTCATATGAACATCTCAATAGGTGAAGAAAAAGCATATGACAAAATCCAAACCTTACTGGTGGTAAAAACTTTCAGCAAACTAGGAGTAGAGGGAAGGTCGTCAACTTGATTAAGGGCATCTATGAAAAACCTACAGCTAACTTACCACTGAGTAGAAACACTTAAGTGCTTTCCTCCTAAGATGGAAGGAAGGCAAGGAAGTTTACTCTTAACCATTTCTATTTAACATCACACTAAAGATTTTAGCCAAGGGAGTAAGCCAAGAAAAAGAGAGTACAGTCACAGAGAATGGAAGAGAAGTAAATCTGTCTTTATTCACAGATAACAAGATCTTATTTGTAGAAAAACCTAAGAAATGTGGGGGAAAGCTAGAGAATTAAAAAAGCAAGTTTAGCAATGTCAAGGGTACAAGATCAGAATACAAAAATAAATTGTATTTCTATATATTAGCAATGAACATCATAAAGTGAATTTAAAAAGCCATTTTGTTCACAATAGTATCAAAAAGAATGAAATACTTAGGAAAAATGTATATCTTTATACTGAAAGGTATTTTTATACCTTGGAATAGAGTCCACAAGGAGATTTGACAAATGGTGTCAACCAAGATAATTTAGTGGGCAAAAAGATACTCTTCTCAACTAAATGGACTGGGACACTTTGGATATCCATATCCAAATAAGCAGAAAAGAACCTTTCAACCATCACTGCACAATATGAACAAAAACTAACTCAAAATGGATCATAAACCTAAATGTGAAAGTTTCTAGAAAACAAATAGAAGGGGTGCCTGGTTGGCTTAGTCAGTTAAGTGTCTGACTCTTGGTTTCTGCTCAGGTCATGATCTCATGGTTCCTGAGTTCAAGCCCCACATTGGGCTCTGTGCTGCCATTGCAGAGCCTGCTTGGGATTCTCTCTCTCCCTCTCTCTCTCTGCCCTTCTCTCTCTCTCAAAATAAATACACTTAAAAAAATTTTTTTTAAATAAATAAAAAGGAAAAAAGATTTTAATAGATCCTTTAACAAAGAAGACACTTGACTTAGCAAATAAGTACCTGAAAATATGCTCACCATCATTAGTTATTAGGGAGATGCTAAACCACAATGAAATACCACTACACACTCACTAGAATGGCTACAATCAAAAGGACTGACAAAAGCAAGTGTAGACAAAGAGCTGAAGAAACTGGAAGTCTTATCCATTGCATTTGGGAATATAAAATCGTATAACTACTTTGGAAAACAGGCACTTTCTTAAAAATTAACATCCACTACCATAAGATCCCGGAATTCCATTCCTAGGTATCTACCAAGGGAAAGGAAAACATGCATCCACACAAGACTTACCTGCAAATGTTCATGACAGCATTATTAATTACGGCCTCAAACTAGAAAGATTCAAATTTCCTTCAACAGGTGAGGATATAAAATATGTTATAACCATAAATGGATTATTTCTCAGCAATAGAAAGGAATGAATAAGAGATACAACATGGACGAATCTCCAAAACACCATTCCAAATGAAAAAGACAGACACAAAGACCATATATGATTGCATTTGTAGAAACTTAAGAAAAAATATATATAGCAATACAAAACAGATCAGTGAGGCCAAGAGTGGGAGCAGGGATTGTCCTAGTCTTGTCGTGAATCCCAGTAAGAATGTTAAGATGGAATCAGACACTCCCAGCTTTCTCTGCATTCCAGTCTTAACGGGCCAGACTCCTTTACAATATAATTGTTCCAGAATTAAAGTGCCTCTGAGAATCACAAACTACTGTCATTTACCGTATGACTGGCAGGTAAGGTAAAGAAATTATAGCCAGGTTGGTTTAATAATAGAGCTGTTGGAGACCCATTTTTTTCATAAGTGTATAGAAAGGAAAGGAGGAAGGAAGGAAGTGAAGGAAGTTGAATCCTAAAAAAAAAAAAAAAGGAGAAGCTGTGGATAATTACCAATGCAGGGATAGAGTCTTATTGATCTTTGGTTATATCCAGGTGGTATTCAAAGTATTTAGCAACAGATAAGTTGTGAGTGCCCACCTATCAAAATGGATACCAACTGTAAGCAGTTGATAAGGCCATAATGGGTGAGTATTAGATTCTTCCAATACCTTATAGCTTTGTAAATGCCTCCCCTATGCTTATAATGCTCACTTGTAGAATTTCAATAAGACCTCTCCTACAAGACTCAAAATTGCCTATGACATATATCCATATATAAATAAATACCACATAGAAAAGCATATAATACACACACACACACCCTATGCTTCCAAGCCCTCACCCTGACCCAGTTGTCATTAGATTCCAACCATACTAGACCTTTCTTGGCTTCCCAAATACCCTTTCCCATCTTGGTAACCCCATATTTTTATTTCATTTTTTTAATCAAAGAAACATATGTACACATCTCAAAATATTTCAGAAGGGCTTAAAATGTAAGAAAAAGTTATTTGCCCCATTCTGACTCTAGCTCCAATCCTGCTACCAAGAATCAACCACTTTTTAACAATTTTAGCTATTTCTTCCGGTAGCTGCCTCTACTACATATATTTATCTCTAAAATTTTTTTATATTTCATTTCTTGATTTACTAATTAGATATACTATACTGATTTCATTCACATATTACCATTTCTTGGTTTTTAAATTTTAGATTTTGTTGACTTCCACTATAAAATATAAGAATCTTTAGCTCTCTTTACCCCTCACTCTCCACTTACCAACACCACTCTTGCATATATTTCTTGTCCAAAAGAGTAACGATTTAACTGCCCCAGTGTGGAGCTCTTTATGCCTGGCATAGTATCATTGTCAGAACGTCATTTTTGCCATCATCCTGATGTTTCCTTTCAACTTTTTCTTGTATTTGATCTCCTGTTTCCTGTATTCCATATCTTCCTCTTGCTTTACTTCCTTATTTTGAAGGGAGTAAATAGGATAAAATTATATCTTGGTAACTTTCTAAGTAACAGCAATCTTTTTTGATAACCTGATTGTTAGTGAAATGGATGTAAAATTCTGAGTTGGAAATAAATTTTATTCAAATAAGGCATAGCTCTTCTTTTCTAGCTCTAAAGCCATTATGATCTGTATAGATGACATTTTAATTTCTGGAAACTTGCTTCCAGTATTCTGAAATTTTACAATAATGTGCCTTGGGTTGGATGTGTTTTCATTCATCACGCTAGGAACTCTGTGGGCTCTTTTAATCTGAAATTTTACATCTCTTAATTGTGGGATATTTTCTTGAATTATCGCTATTATCCTTTCTTTTCTTCCATTTTCTCTACTCTATCTGTGCTTCTATTATTCCAGTGTTGAATTTTCCAAATGGGTCCTCTACTGGTTCTCTTCTCGTTTTCATTTTACCTTTCTTCTCCTTTTTTTTTAAGTTTTTCAACTTTATCTTCAGTTCTTCTACTAAGAAACTTCTATCATTTTAAATTTCAAGAACTCGTGTGTGTGTGTGTGTGTGTGCATGTGCATACTGTTCTGTTGCTTATTTTTAAAGCATCCTAATGTCTCTTGAATACGTTGAATGCAGTAGCTTCTGTTATCCCCTGATGCTATTAATGATTGTCTTCCCCTCTCAAGTTGCTTTATGCTATTTGTTTTAGTATTTGGTCTCGTGTTAGACCATTTTCTAGGATTTTTCATAATGCTTGGTTGCCTATTTGAGAATGTGGGGGGGGGGGGTGAAAAGGCTGCTTGAAGCACATGCATTGGGCTTAATGATCAAGGCTGTGCTGTAGACAGACGAAGCCAAAGATTGCTTAGGGATCAGCATCTTAGTTTTTCCTCTAGGGCTGGTCACATTAACCAGGTAAGATTCTTCCAGTTTGCTACTTGGCGGGGTAAAGACCTGGCTCTCATCCTTCTTGAAACTAACAAGGAACATACATACACATACACACATACATTCTCTCACTCTTTCTTCCTTATACGCCTGCACGCACGAGCACGCGCGCGCGCGCGCACACACACACACACACACACCCACACACACACACACACACACATTCCTCCTATTTTCCATACTGAATGCTGAGCTCAGTAGTACTTGGCATCCCTTAATCAACACTCCTCTGCTTTATTCTCCCCAGAGAACAAACTAAGTGCATGGACATTCCAGAGTTTTCACAGCTTCTTAAATGGCTTTCAACCAATTCTACTTATTTTACTATTTATCTTTCCTTTGCCCCCACTAAGATACCATCTACTGCTAATTCCCGAGCCTTTTAAAGCTCCTACAGTGCAAACTGGATTGGCTCTTGATTTCCCATTGCTGGCAGAAGATAAAACTGCTGACTCAGTCATTACATTTACATCAGCATTCAAAATAGTTCAATATGGATTTATACTTAAAACAGACAAACCAAGGTCCTTTTATTACAGGCTTAGGTTTCGGATGGAGTAGTTTTCAATCTGCTACTTTTCTAGGGTCTATTTTTTGTTTTTAACCTCCCCAAGTGACTTAAGTCTGCCTGTCATAACTGTGTAATTACCTTGATGACTGGGCAAATTAATTAAACATATATAAGGGGTCAAAATGTCTCCACTTCATATCATTTGACTATTGTGGAAAATAGATAAAAAGACGTATGGTACTATATTAAGAATAGTACTATAGAAGGTACTATAGGGTTTATCTATCTTCTTATAGGAGGATACTATTTCACTATTCATAGGGGGAGTTATTTTTCCATCAAAGATGATAAATGATGATCTCTCCCTGACCCTCCTTTGCAAGTTAGTTTTTGGGTTAGTCATACAGCACAGATTTATGCTTCCTCATGACAGGTGATCATCAATTCACTAAATGAAATGTAATAAACTAATGACTTCAGGCTCCTCATGTTCTAACCAAAGCAACAGCTGTATGCTGTTCAGATATGGGCTCATCATGTATATGTGTAACCATGTATGAATTTTTCATATAAATATTTTATATCTCCTTCCAGCCATCTGGATTATGATAACAGCAAGTCAGCTGGCCACATTATTCAGAAGAGAAAGGAAATTAATATTCCTGAGAAAAGAGAAAATTAGATACTACTTGAGAGGATGAGGCATTCTGCTTCTAATGAAAAACAACTTTTGATATAACACAATATTCTCAGCTTTAAGTGTTTGGTAAATATTAAGCTTTTTTTTTTTTTCACACCTTCAAAGGCTTAAAGCACCACACAGATAGCTTGCAGGCCCCCTGTATTTCCAAAATGCTATAATTCTATCATAAACTGGGATTTAGGAAACCTGGATTCTAGTCTCAGCTCTTTTCCAAACTGGCTATGTGATCTCAGGCATGATAATTCAGGCCTGCTTGAACTCTTCATCTATAAAACAATAATTCTTATCGTTCTTTCACCATTGATTTCCTATTGTTGGCACAGAAGGAAAAGTGAATAAATCAGAAGTAATTTATTCATTCAGACAACTGTAATGTATTTTAAATACTAATTTAAACATTTTTTGGTCTCAGTGCCACAATTAATTTAATCTTAATACCCATCAACTACATGGAAATCCTAACTCTAAAAAGTATCACTTTTATCAAGAAATACAAAGAATACTGTAAATGTACTTTTCTTTCATCTTAAATTGTCAGATGATATAAGACTCCCATCTAAATCAGTCTCTTTTTTTTTAATCTTTAGATTTGAAATTTTAATGAAGAGGCTTTGTGGGTGGGATGTGAGGTATGGAATCTTGCTTTCTATTTTTTATATTTCAAGTGCTCAAGATCTCATCTATAAGATAAACTGATTTTTGTAAAATATTTAATCATTTGTCATATTGGTCCTTCATAAAGTAAGCTTATTGTACTGCAGCAACAGGATTTTTCTATCTCCTAGAGGAATGTTTTAATAAATTAAATAGGCAATTAAAATGGTTTCAAGATAAAAATGAGAGAAGGGGGTTTCATATCCTACTTATAATTACAATATATTTATGGGATAGAATTTATGATCTGCATGCGTTGATCTATTGTGCCTTGGTTCAAATCCTAGCTTTTGTCACTATCTTGCTCTCTGGACTCTAGGCAAGCCATTTAATTAGGGGTCAGCCACCTCACTTCAAATATGTTGTGAAGATAAAATGAAATCAACAAAAATATTCTAAAAAGAAAAAAGTAAATTTAATATACAAATATTGTATTGTGGCTAATTAACTCAATTATTTAAGTGCCTGCTTGGCGTTGAGAGGGCTGGGACCCTACTCTGTTGTATTTTATTCCATTAGTTTCTCTCTGATCCCCATCCTTTCTTTTACAGAGCCAGAGGCCCAAGGCTACCCATGCATTAGTCGGTATACTTCACCATCACCGGAAATAACCTCATTAATCTTTCTCAGGCCTTGCTTTAAACCAGACCATGTATCTGTCATAATGTTAAGACTCACATTCTCTACTTTTTATGTTCACTATCAAGCTTTTTCTCTAATGAGGCAACATCAAGAACAGAAATCTATCTGGAAGATAAGGATGCACAAGTAGATAAGAACCACTGCTCCCTAATGGCTTTCTAAACCTACAGGTGGGAATTGTTCATATCCAGTGGTGACGCCGACAGAGAGCGGATGAAGTCAGCTGTTCTCAAAAGCATAGAGCCTGTCATGCACTCGGTGAGGACTCATTCCTTAAAAGTCTTTTCGCTATAAAAGCGCCTGGAAATCTGGCAAGTGTTCAGGAAAAGAATGTAAAATCCCTAGTCACAAGCCTCTGTAGTGTTACTACTATACCTTACACAAGAATCTGACTAGGGGGTGGGGCCGGCTTTCATTTGAGTACTTGGCTTTGCCACACAGTGCCAGAACTGGTCTGTGGTAAGGAAGGCTTCGAGGGCCTTGGCTCAGATCGAGTAGGCGTTTACTCAGGGAAGGGAGAAACAGTAGTGGTGTTTCTGCGATGTGACAAAACAAACCAGTTTACAGCCACGCACGTCTGCAACATGCATCCCTCGAACAGTTTTTCCCAATCCCTTCCCTTAAAGAGAGCGCGCGCCCGTGAGGGCCCATTACCATCCTGCAGGATGAGAGTGGGCTGCACCGCCTGCACTCGGAACTGCCTGGCCCTCCAGCCCGGGCTGGGCGCCCGCACCACCTCACTGTCGGACAGCCAGGTCACGGTCTCAAAGTTGTCCCCGCGAGCCAGCGCCTCGGCCTCGGCGTGATGCACGGCCACCCGGTCGAACTGGTAGAGGCCGCCGGAGTGGTCGAAGTGCACGTGTGTGGCCACGGCCAGCAGTGGCCGGCACGCCGCGTCCTCTTTGGCCCCGTGATCCTGCAAGAGGCCGGAGGAGTACAGGTACTCCGGGAGGCTGCGCAGCCCCAGGCCCGTATCGATCACCACATCCTGCTCGGAACCACGCACCAGCCAGATGTTGGCGCGGTTGCCCGACTCATAGAAGCGTTCCTGAATCCAAAAGATGCCGTCGCCCAGGGACTTGTGGGCGTACCACTCCAGCGCGGACATGCTGGGCAGGGGTGCGGTCTGGCCGAGTGGGTGTAAGGGTGTGTGCCTCCTGCAAGCTGTCCAGACGCGAGGCGCTGCGGCGGTGTGGAGCGGTCAGCCCGCAGCAAGGGAGGAGGGGCAGAGCGCGGAGAGGGCGGGGGATTCGGGAGGTGCGGGTTTGGGGGATGAGGTGGGGGAGAACTAGGAGGAAGGACGCGCCGAGTCGCGGCCTGGAGAGTCTGCACGCACCCTCCAGCCAGGTCTGCAGAGAGTGGCGGCTGCTCTGCCCGCGCCTAGGCGCTGGAGTAATCTCGGCTTCAGTACTGCAGCACAAAGGAGCGTTAACGCAGGGGCACTGCAGCAGACTGGAGACCCAGAAGGAATCGCTTTTCACCCCGGGGGTCTGACTGCAGAGGCCAGGGGAGGTGCCAGGTCCTCCCACCCACTGCGCTCCGGCAAGCGCACTTCCAGCCAGCGCCGAAAGAGTCAGGCCAAACCGGATGGAGAAGTACGGCGCCTGCCAAGGGCTAAAAAGCTCCTTGCCCGGGGGGGCGGGGCCTAGAGAGAGGGTGGGCGGGGCTAACTGTTGGGGATCGGAACAAGGCTCTGAGCCCGCGTGGAGGGCGGAGCGCGTTTCTCTAGAGGTGGAACCGGTATCCCAGCGCTCGCGCCTTCTGTGTGCACCCCTTCCTTGCCGGCCGGCACTTTGGGTGCACAGTTTTACCCAAGCCTCGAGACAGCAGGTAACAGAGGGAGCAATTGAGGGGTTGGGAGGCGATGGAGAGGGTAGAGAGAAGTTAAAGGGGCACATGGAGAAGGTGGGGGAAGTCAGAGGTGGAGATTCAATAAAGCGCTTCAGGATTGAGGGTAGTTGGGAGATAGCTTTACCTTTCCCTTCTAATCCCTTCAAAATCTTTGAAAACCGCCCTTTCCCGATCTTAACGAGGCTCCACTTCCTGGACTGTTTGCAGTGAGTTAGAAGAGGATTTATGCTGTAACTGATGGTAGATTTTCAAATCTGGGGACTATGTGATTGGTTCAGGCACGAGTCATTGCCGCAGACTTGCTGCTATGGACAGACTATTCAGTATGTTTTCTTAACTCTTGGCACTTTAACCTGTATCGTGGGGAGAAGGGTTGTTAATAACGTCTTAATGCTCTTATAAAAAATGAAATTCTGTATTCCTTCCCCTACCCTCCATTTTGGGGGGGGGGGGGGGTTAGTTTGTCAGCTCTTGAAAGAGAGCAAAGAAAGTTGGTAGAAAAGGCTCAACTAAGTAAAGGTGGAGGCAGTCGCACCTTGTGAGAACGGAAAACGTGGATAATATCTGGGTGTGGCCCAGCCCGCCATATAAATCACCCCCACTATGAACACCAGATCCCTGTATCCACCTAGCACCTCCCAGCTATTGAAACATCAAGTTAGGCTTCAAAAATTCCCTGGAGAACTTGATTAATTATAAAGAAACCCATGAGCTAGCTTTGTAAAAAGTAATTATGAAAACCCTTATTGTGGCAGCTACTAATAAACCTTCGTAGGAGAGATGTACTGTCCTCTCCTACACTCCTAAAAACCTTTGGTGGAGATGTAGCTTTTCTGAATATTTTCCTAATCTTCAGCCACTGTTTGGGGCTGTCCTTACATGCAAGTCCCTGAGCTAGATGATCTGTGAGAATAGTATTGAGTGGAAAAAAAAAAAAGAAAAAAATAAGTCATGATTTGGGTTCTCAAGAATTTGAGGGAAGATGATATTTATGCACACCTATTTGCAATATAAAACAGTATGGTGTATATACGACAGAGGAAGTAAAAACTAGGTGCTATAAGGATACAGATGAAAAGGATTATTGAAGAGTAGCATTTGAGCAGGGCTTAAAAGACCACTGTTTGTCAGGATGCTCTCAGCTGGGAAGTACAGAGCTTTCTGTAGTTTAGACATTTTTCCCATAGGCAGAGGGAAACCGCTGTAGGAGAAATGGAGAGATATCCTTACTAGGCCATGAGCTCAGCAATAATTCACCCAGTATTTGTTGGACTTTTGCCAGGCTCTGGTAAGTGATAGAGCATGGAAATGTAAGTCTTCAAGGAGGCCTTCATATTTACAGATCCATCTGCTTGTATCACACTCCCTTGGATGTCCATATTTTCTTAGTTCTCGACATGGTTCTTTCCATTTCCTGTGCTAGACTATGAGCTCCACAAGAGCAGAAACTTTGTTTTGTTCACTGCTATATTCCCAGTGTGCAGAAGATGGTCTGACACAGAGGGTGCTTAATAAATACTTGATGAATAGTTAATTGAAGGGCTTACTGGAGAGACAGACAAGAACTGGCAATCACAACATGATCTTTAAAAGGGTAATAAAAGCACTGTAGTACTTGGGAAACAGACAAGGGAGAGATCTGTCTCCTTGTTGGGTAGAGAAAATGGTCACAGAGAGGTGTCATTTGCACAGCATCTTAAATGGTGCCAGGCGTTGCGTAGTTGGATGCGGGAGGAAGGCATTCCAGGCAGAAGGAATGCTACATGCAAGAGCTGATGTAGCAGAGTAGAGAGTGGCTAGAGTGTGGTGTGTAGGGGGCAAGAGACAGAGAGTTAGACTCAAAGCTTTGTTAGGTAAGGAGAGTGACACATCAAGGTTTATGTTCTAGAGAGGTGACTGGAGAGTGGGTTGAAAGTGGGAGGCTGGCAATGGGAATTTATTTGTTCTGTGTTAGAGATGGTAAAGTCCTGAACAAAAGCAGAGGTCAAGGAAGGTGAATATGTAAGAGGATACAGCCAATATTCTTCTATAAGGGTATCAAGGAAGGTGGAGAGGAGGACAGCATGACTATCAGGTTCTGACTGGGACAATTGAGGTGTCATTTATCAGGAAAGATGCTGTGACCTGTCTTTTCGTGCCTCCCCCAGCTTCCATGCCTACTTACATCAGATTGTACATTCATTCACGTAGCCACTATGTACAAGGGGCAGTGTGAGATGTGGAAGACAACACATTTAGGCCACAATCACAACTCGTAAAATGTTAGCACTAGGAGGAACTTCAGATATTACCTCAGCCTGTGACGTAGTGTTGTCTCTACAGTCAAACAGAATGGACTTTGCATTTCAGCTCTTGGATGTTTGAACAACACCCATCAAACCAGCTCAGAACAGTTCTGAACAGGAATTTTCAGGATTTCAGGAATCCAAAATAGAAGGATGATGCTTCTGATTTTATACTTTGAAAGTCAGTTAATTTTGCCATTGCTAATACACTTCCTTGTAAAGATTAATAAAAGTATCTGTGGGATTAAAAAAGTGTTCAACTAGCCTGGGAATGTGTTTCAGGTAGTGTAATGTGGATGAATGGAGAATGGAAAGGTACCTGAGGCTTTAACCCAGTTTTGTCTTTGTTAGAAATTAACTGTGTGCCTTTAGGCAATCAACTAACCTCTCAGGGCTTCACTTTCCTCTTTTACAAAATGTGAAGTTTAATAGGAAGCAGTGGTTCTTTAAAAAAATTTTTTAACCATATTTATTTTTGAGAGACAGAGAGACAGAGTGTGAGCGTGAGGGGCAAAAGAGAAGGAGTCTCAGAATCAGAAGCAGGCTCCAGGTTCTGAGCTGTTAGCACAGAACCTGACACATGACTTGAACCACAAGACCATGACCTGATCTGAAGTCAGTTGCTTAACATACTGAGCCACCCAGGCACCCCAGAAAGCAGTGGATCTTAATTTACGCTATATGCTGTAAACTCTGGGAATGCTTTGAAAAGTCCTAATGCCTGAATCCCATCTCCAAAGATTCTGATTTTGTTGTTCTGGTATGAAGCCTGAGTTTTGTTTGTACATTCTGATGCTTCTAGTGTACTTCCAGGTCTCCAACTTTATAGTTCTGGAAGTTTAAAAGAAAACAACGATGTTAATAGTAGGCTGACTGAATTGTACTTCTTTGGGTAGATTTTGCTCATGACACCATATGAAAGAAAGGAAGGAAAGAAGAGAGGAAGGAAAAGAAAGAGAAGGAAAGAGAGCTTAACATTAATTGCGGAGCTGTTGCTATATAGAGAGCACTGTGCTAGACAGTGGGGATATAAAATCTCTGTTAATACGGCCAAAGAAATAAATAAAACATAAGTGAAACTCCTTGCCTTTGGAAAAGGCCCATTTCCCAAAAGGCATTGTCTCTATTTCTTCTAAAATTGAAGAGTAGCAATATGTAACACCTCAATTTTTTAAAATGCACTTATTTTATTGGAGGATCTTTACAAGAGCGAAGTGGGGTGAAGCAACTGCTGTGGATTTTGTTAGGTAAGGAGAGTGACACATCAAGGTTTATGTTCTAGAGAGATGACTGGAGAGTGGGTTGAAAGTGGGAGGCTGGCAATGGGAATTTATTTGTTCTGTGTTAGAGATGGTAAAGTCCTGAACAAAAGTAGAGGTCAAGGAAGGTGAATATGTAAGAGGATACAGCTAATATTCTTCTATAAGGGTATCAAGGAGACTGGACTTAGACTGGATCTTCAGGTGAAAGGGGCTACTGTTAAGCAGGGAGGAAAATGGGGTAGATTGTAGTGGAGAGAATGGTAAACAAGATATGATGATACAAGGAGTCAGGAGTGCAGGCATCTTAAAAGGGCCCTGAATACTTGGGTAGGAAGTTTGGATTTAATCCTGTAGCGAAGAGGAAAGATGAGAAGACCGACATGATCAGAACTATGCCTTAGGATGAATAATGTGGAAGAATAAATTAAAACAAATAGGAAGAACAAGGGATACCACAAAACTTGCAGTCACTCAAAAGTGATGTAGAAAGAGGTTAAACTGGATTATGGTAGAGGAAATGGAAATGAAGGGACATTTTGAAGGAAGAATTAGGTGATTGATTCGATAGGAGGGGTAGAACAGAGTGAGGAATCAATATTGATGCACTCCAAGTCATCAAGTGTTGGTGACTGGGAAAATAACATTCTGTGGTTAGAAGCAGGGACATAATACCTAAAAGGCAAGCCAGTTGGTGTAGGGGGAAGATGACCTCACTATTTTAAGTTTAAAGTGCTTTCCAAATATTCTTTTGATAGTGGGAACATGGGCTGAAACTCAAGACAAAGGTCAGTGTTGGAGATAATAGTATGGGAGAGGTCATCAAACCCTGCGTGCAGGTGTGTTTTCTGAAGACCAAAAAAAAAAAAAGCAGAAGACCAAAGATTGAGCCTTAAGGAAATCCATATTTAGGAGGTTTAAGAAGAGAAGTAGCCAATAACAACAAAAAAACCCCAGAGTTTTAATAAAGCCTAGGAAGGAGAGAATTTCAAAAGGGAGGAGGCCATAGCAAGTCATGTGCTTTGGAAGTCCAAGACATGAATGAGGACAAAATGCCAGTGGATTTTGCTCTTGGGAGCCATTGGGACCTTTGCATTTCAACATTTTTGTGAAACCAGTTCCCATCACAAGTGAGGTAAAAAGCCAAACCCTTTACCTCAACTCACACAGGGCTCCGCAAAATCCGGCCCTGACCTGCCTCTTCTTGTTCCTTACTCCTCGCCAGGGACATGGCCTTCTCATTCCTCATACACTCCCAGCATTTGGCTTCTTTCTCTGCACTTGTTCCTCCTTCTCTGTGCAGCCGTGTCTACCTTATCCCCTTATCTTGTGGCTTACAGGCCTTCTCCGGCATGGTGCTCAGATTTATCCTCCACAGAAAGACCTTCCTTGTGTGAAAAGCTAACATACCCCTTTATTATTCTCTGTCCCCTTGCCATCATTTATTTTTTTTCAAGAGCTGTGTTGATGAGTTTCTAGGGCTGCTATAACATTTTACCACTAATTGGGCGACTTCAAATAGCCGATATTTATTCTCTCTCAGTTCTGGTGGCCCAAAGTCTGAAAACAAGGTGAAATCAAGGTGTGGGCAGGGTTCGTTCTTTCCAGAGGCTCTGAGGGAGAATTTGTTCCAGGCCTCTCCTAGCTTGCAGTGCTTCCTGGCACTCTTTGGTATTCTTGACTTGCAGCTGCAGCATCCCAGTCTCTGCCTCCCATCTTCACATGGTGTTTTCCCTCTGTGTGTGTTTCTCTCTGTCCACATTTCCCTCTTAGAAAGACACCCATCATTGGAAGAGGGCTCACCCTGATTCACTATGACCTCATCTTAATTTGATTACATCTGCAGGAAAGATTTTATTTCCAAATAAGGAAGGTCATACATTCACAGGTACGGGGTGGGTAGGAGGGAGACACAATTCAACCCACAGCTAGAATACATACTATTATGTTACACATTTATTTGTTTACATGTGTGTGTTCTTTGAGCCACTGAAATACTTGCCCTTAGTACAGGGACATGGTTTTATTCATGGGTCCTGCCATAGTGCCTGGAATACTCAATATTGGTTGAATGAATGACTCAATGAAATTGGCCTATATGAAGTAGAGGAAGATTGGGATAATAAGGAAATGGGGAAAGCTGCTTATAAAAAACCTTTCATTCAAGCAGTTTGGGAGGGTGAAAGAAGAACATGGCAGTGGTTGACTCAGAGGATACCAGAGATTGATGCTTAGGCCTCACTTGTGAGCCATTTTCCCTATGAGACAGTTACTGGAGTCCAAGAAGTACCTCTCAGCTCTCCAAGAGAAGAAAATTAATTTGGCAGCTTCTGTAGGTACAGGAGAACTGACTCATAATAGCCAAACTAAAAAGAGATGGATTTGTAGGCCAGAAGGCCATGTAATCATTGAGGGTGTCTCAAGAGCTAGGATTGATTTTTCTGCCAAGGGCAATCCATTCATTAATGATACCAGTTTATACATCCAAAGGTACTTGATAAATACGGAAGTTTAGAGGCTCCAGCGTCTGGTATTTCTCAAGGGATTTTCCATCAAACAATGGTAGCTGACATACTCTCTTCTTAGGGTGAGTTTTCCCAACTGTTTCTCAGAGCCCACCTCCAAAGATTCTGGTGTAGGTTTGAATACTTGAAGATTGCATAGGATTCGATATGTATATTTAACAAGTTCTCTGGCCAGTTCTCATGATCAGGCAAGTTTGGGAAATGCCTGGAATTGTTCATCTTTACTTGTGGGCAAATCACAGACTGGAATTAAGCCCAGTGGTCTTGACCATGCCTACAGGGCTCTCACAATTCATTTCTTAGAGTGAGTGTGTCTTTTTGCTCAGCAGTTTTCATACTTGGAAGACCTGCTTTCTGCAGGCTCAGCATATACTTGAGTGACTCAGCAATGAAACATGGCCATTTAGATATCCTCCTCTCTTTTAGTGTGGACACATGGAATGAGCTTGGGTATTAGAATAGGTACCTTTCCTCTACAACTTATGCTTCATTGTAGCTAAATAGTGAATGAGGAAATTCAGTCATGATAGAATTCCAATTAGTAGATACAGAAAGAATAAAATTACAGCCCATAATGGAATAATGAATCTAGGCTACGATCATCAATGGCTGCTGACATCATTAGGTGGAAAGTGATGGGGAACTGTATGCTAGATGAAACAGACTGCTAGCACCTGAACCCACTGACCAGAGAACATCAGTGAGAGAGAGAAAGGGAGAGAAAGAAAGAGAGATTGGTTTTGTTTGCATCCTGATGTGATGCAATAGGAGGAACAGAGCAACTCTTTTAAGTGTCCTTGTAAAAAATTAAACTCAAATTTGAGTAAGCCTCTAGTTCACCTATTTAGAAAATAGAAAATACAACGAAGAGGAATGTGTTATACTGCATTTCATGTATTCAGTTCCTCAAATTCGGAAATGGGAGAATGTTACAACCTTGCTACTTTCAAACAGTGGCCCGCATACCAGTAGCATGGATAATCCCAGAGAGCTTGTTAGAAATGCAGGTTCTCAGCCAGCTGAATCAGAATCTGCATTTTAACAAGATTCCTAGGTAATTCTCGTGTGCCTTAAATTTGGAGAAGCATTGTATAGGAAATGACCTCAGTGTTTCAAAAAATAACGGTAAGGAAAGAAAGGAAGGGGAACTGTTAAGTCGGTAGGAGAGGATATATTGCTGTTTTCTTGGACTTGCAGGATTGATACACAGTATTATCAGTGGGAAAAGAGACTTAGAGGATGTGTGTCATAATCACCACGACAGTCAACTGCACTCTTGTAGTGACAGAGCCTTGGTATAGGGATCCCTGTTAATATACTGCCAGCTCTGTTCTCACACTGTAGAGATCAATCCTGTTTCAGACAATTCACAAGTTCAGTAGAGAACTTGAGTATGTGACATCTCTACTGTGGCCAAAGTTGAAAAGAGTACAGGTTTATCTTACCTTTAATTTAACTATTTCAGATGTTTTTTTTATCATTTAAAAATCTAAAGTGTATATGACTCGTGGTAGTCTTCAAGCTGAATGAGAAAGCTGGGTGGTCTGTCTTCATCAGCCAGACCTTTCCTTGTCCACACTTTTTACATATGTCTGAAATCTTGATGCCAAATCACAGAGGGGTGGAGAGAATTGCATCAACTGGCTGTGTGCAGTGGTGTGGGCAGCATCTCAAAGGGGACCCAGGGTCAGCTGTTCACCCAGGGCCTGGTGAGGTAATTGAGGCCATCATCATGTCACCTGCCAGACCTGAGTAGATGTGAGGAGTTCAGAAATCAGTTTAGCGTATGTTTATTATTTCTTTATAAGTTTTGCTTTCCAGAAGTATTTTCCATTAGCCATGCTACTTAAGGGACAGAGTTTTATATTCTGCTTTAAAATGTTGATTTCCTTTTTTTTTATGTGATGTCTTTCAGAATTTGCTGGTATAACTAGTTCTGATGGCTGGGAACAAAGGACGCGGACGTGCAGCTTACACCTTTAATATTGAGGCAGTTGGATTTGGCAGAGGTGAAAAGCTACCCGATGTAGTCCTGAAACCACCCCCACTATTTCCTGTAAGTACATTAACAGCAGATTTCTCATAGCTGGTTTTTTCATCTTTCAAAGAAAATTAAAATTCTGCACAGGACTGAAGATATAACATCCTTAGAATATCTTAAGTGTAAGAAAGTAAAAGAGAGTGTGCTTCACGGCCACTGTTCTTCCCTGAACCTCTTCTAATTTTTACACTGCCTTCTAAAAACAAAGAAACTGTATACAACTTGATGTGAATACATTCAGTACAACATGAACTAAGAAAGAATTTTTTCATTTCCTACTTCTGTTGCTATTTTTGATGTATTCCAATACCAAAATAATATTTTGTTTTTTAAATTTTTTTAATGTTTGTTTATTTATTTATTTTGGCAGAGAGAGAGAGAATGAAGGCAAGCAGGGGTGGGGCAGAGAGAGAGGGAGAGTGGGAGAGAATCCCAAGCAGACTCTGTGCTGTTAGCAGAGTGTGACGTGGGGCTCGACTGCACGAGCTGTGAGATCATGATGTCTCCCAGCCCCTCAAAATAATATTTTTAGGGGCGCCTGGGTCTTGGTCGGTTGGGCATCCGACTTCGGCTCAGGTCATGATCTCACAGTCCATGAGTTCGAGCCCCACGTTGGGCTCTGTGCTGACAGCTCAGAGCCTGGAGCCTGTTTCAGATTCTGTGTCTCCGTCTCTCTCTGCCCCTCCCCTGTTCATGCTCTCTTTCTGTCTCAAAAATAAATAAACGTTAAAAAAAAAAAAATTAAAAAAAAATAATAATATTTTTAAAAGGTTAGGTTTTACACTGCTCCCTAGTGGTCCTCAGTCTACTAGACTTTCACTTAATGATTTTCTTCTCATCTTGTATCTACAGAATTTGATTTTGCTCCCTAGTGTACCGTTTTGCCTTTGATTCCCCACTCGGCTGTTTTTGGTTTTTGCTTATTTCTCTATTTTATTAAAGTCAGTTTGAGTTTTGTTGCTGTTTCTCAAAATCTAGTTGTTCCTGCTACATTTAGTGTTGCTTTTAAATCTAATGAGTATGCTGTAAACCTAATTGGCATAATGTTTAATTTAAGGCTTTCACTTTACATTTAGTTTGAAACCTGAGCTTACATTTCCAGATGTGTATGTGCTGCAATATAAAAAATGAAAAACTCATAAATGACCAGATACCCTTCGATCCAGCAGTTTCTCCCGTATTTCAGAAGGGAAAAGTCTTTTGTCGAATGATTTGTGTAAGTAGAGGACGCTGGACAAATGTATCTAGGGATCTAGATGTCTTACACAGGGAGTCTCTACTTTTTGCTCTTGATATTTTGCCTTTCTGATATTTAGTATAGCCTGGAACAATGACAGATACCTCACGTTTGTGCATTATGTCAATCACTTTATACATTGATTTCCTTGAAAACAACTCTTCTCCATGTGTGAGGTTACTTCTAAACACTGGAAATATTAGTACATACTGTGTTGTTGTATAGTTGGAATAAAATTGAAATTCCTTGCTGCTGGCAAACTGGCTGTGTTTGATATGGCCTTGCTGGTGTCTCTCTGACTCTTGCTACCACTGTCCTTCTCGCTTCTTAGCCATCATGGCCTCCTTGTTCTCTCAGGCCTTTTCCTCTGCCAGTTTCCGTGGCTGAAGCCATCTATTCCCAAGTCTGCATGATGACTTCCTAATTTTTTCCGGAGCAGTACTCAGATGTGATTTCCTGAGAGGTCCTGTGTGCTTACCCTGTCTAGACCAACTACTTCCAACCTCCGTGTATTCTGTCAGTCACACTTTGTTCTACCCAGCCTTACTTTTTTTATGACACTTATCGCTACCTCAAATTGCATATTTCCTCATTGTTTACTTATTTCTTGTATTTTTCTCTTCTAGTATGTAAGTTCCCTAAGGGCAAGAAGTTTGACCAGTTCATCATGGTATCTCTTATTGTCTAGCCATGTCTAGCTTATAGTAAGCACCCAATAAATAGCTGTAGAATGAATGAATAAACTCAGAGTGAAATTTTGAAAATGTACCCTGTACGTAGTTCTGATACCAGAAATGTCTTTTTCTTTTAGAAATGTCTTTTACTACATACCCTGAGACCCCACTTTTTAATAAATATATGTATTTCATGAACATATATACCTATGTGTGCATGTGTGTAATTTTATAAAATTGAAGATGTAGATTCAAACTCCCGCTTTGTCATTTACATGGTTTATGAGCTTATAGATTGTTCACGTCTCAGTTTATTTACTGTAAAAGGGGAAGTACTGATGATACTTTAAGTGGGATCGTGGATGTTGAGTGATGAGGACATCCTGGTCAGAGTAACCACTTGTACATGATAACTGCTACTTTTAATTTTTTTTTTTTTTTAATGCTACTTCTCCCACAAATACCACCACTACTAATTGAGGTTACTAGGGGACTAAAGCAGTTACTCTCATTTGGGTGCCTTGACTTCTAAAACATGTAATCACAGTCAACAGACTATATAACAAAATACTTGGTGTGGTCAGTAGGAAAATTAAGAATCTTTCCTACTGTCTAAAATGAGAGCAAAGTAGGAAATAGGCTAAAAAGTTAAATAGATTCCAAAAGCTCAACGTCTTTTCAGTTGATTGTAAAACTTAGTACCTGGGAAATGTAGTTTTTCAATAAAAATGAAATTTTCCAGATTATAGACAAAAAGGATGTTAAGAAACTTATTTTATTAAAAAGGCACACACACATACACACACATTGTCTTTTAAACAGGATACAGATTATAAACCGGTGCCACTGAAAGCAGGAGAGGGCGAAGAATACATGCTGGCATTGAAACAGGAGCTGAGAGAAACTATGAAAAGGATGCCTTATTATTTAGAAACACCTGAAGAAAAACAAGGTGGGTTTGGACCCTTTGGTTATGTGGTTGAATGTGTACAGACAAGACAGTGTTTGTGTACAAGACAGAGAGTAATTTGGTGCAGATTGATTTAGTTACATCAGAAATTATCAACTACCATAAAAGAGCATACTTCTGTTGATTCAACAGAAAATGTATTTTAAACTTTCTGATATTTTATTTTTAAAATTACCTTTTAATAGAAATTTCATAGTCTTGGTGAAAATTACAAAAAACAGAAATAGTAAAAAGTAAAAATCACCTCTAATGCTTATGGCTAGAGATCTATTAATATTTTATTATACATTCTAGATTTTTTTCTTTTGCATGTGTATGGTTTTTATAAAATTGGATTCTTTGCATCTTCCTTTTTTACCCAATAGCATGTTATTAGCATGTTCACATGTCCTCAATATTCTTGGAAAATTAGATTTTTAATCATTATGTGGTATTCCATGATCTGTATATAACATTATTAATTGTACGTAGTTCTCTGCTGTTAGATTTAAAGTGTTTTCTAGTTTTTTGGTCATATGTGTATATAATGCAATGGTTATCCTTACACATAAATTTTTTGTATCTAATATTAAATTTAAAATGTATTTAAAATTAAATATGATTATTTAATATTTTGGTGAAAACTTTTAGAAGCCATAAATATATTTTTGACTTATGATTTGTACATAAGAAAACATAAAGGGTGTACTCCTTGGTTATGCCAAGGACAGAGAGGAGAAATTACCATTGGAGAAGGCTTGAAAGTCTCAGAGAGGGAGTGGGAAGTGGTTTTAGAGGAAGAGAGCCCATTCCTGAGTAGTTATTTAGCACATTAGGTCTGTATTGATTTTCAGTTTCTGCCCTCGAATGTTGAAATTAGAGAGATCAATATCATCCTTGAGTTCCCAAAACAACATCATTAAAGCATGAGAAATTCATATAGTATCATCTCATTCCATTAGTATTAAAAATGCATTCCATTTTCTCCCTCTCTAAAAGACTTAGAACTGGCTAAGAGTCAAAAAGAAAGTCTTATATAGTAATATTACATGTGCTTATAATTATAAGAAGCATTTTAGACAAGTTTATTTATTTTTCAAACGTAGCTGCTTGAAGTTTATATAGTGGTTTAGAAAGGTATATTTTTATCTCAAAAGTGCAGATTTTTTTTACTTTCATGATTATGTTACATGCTTTTATCTATCTGAGTTCAAAAATGAAATTAAAGCTCTAATTGTAAAGATTTTTAAAAAGATTAAATGAACTAATAAACATTCTTATTAGAAAAAATTATAGTGTAGGGTATACTTTAATCTTTTAAAAATTATTGTTTTTTCTAGAGTATGGAACAGACTTAACTAAATGTGGTCATTATTAAAGCATAGGTCTAATTTGCAAGTATATCATATCATTAAAACATACCTGGGAGTCTTTTAAACAGGGAACACAATTTCATTGCTGATTTCTGGGAGTGGTTGGCTTGTACCTGGATTAAGAGGCTCTTTATCTTTGATGACTACAGAACGTATTTAAAAATACAAGGAATCGTTTCTGTTTCTTTCTGGAAAAAAACACTTCTATAGGATTTTCCAAATTGATACAAGTATATTCTCCTTCAAAATCTTCATGTTTACCTTTCTTTTCTGATGTAATGTATTTTAAAAAACTACAGTTGAAAATGTTTTTTAAAATATATACATACATATGCATGAATATAGGTTAATATAATAAATACACATATATACATATATACACACACATAATGTTTATGTACTCTGAACACCATAAATGAGAAAGAATTGGCCAGACTGAACAGCAGTATGCGTCTGTCAGAGGAAGCTACATTCTGGATGGTGTTCTATCACAGTACCTTTATCAGCCTTCTCCCATCACTCATCACCTATATGCTTTAAGAAAGAGAGACTTAGGAATTAATGTAAAGAACTAAATGAGGGTAGGAGATCTCTGGGTTTCCTGATAACCTTGTGGCTAGTGGCTCAGGGCATTGAAATCACAAAGAACTGAGGACATAGAATAAAAATATATCTTATCGTGATGTTTTCACAATTTGTTTATAATGCTTTCGGGTAGAATTATAGAAATGATTGGTATTTTCTTTTATTTTTGTAATAAAAGAAAAACACCAATATTATTATTTTAATGAATTGTAGCTGCAAGGATATATAGAGAGCATCTGATCCAATTGTTCCCAGCTCGGGTTCCTGCATTACTGGGGTCCTCTGAGGTAGAAACAGGAGTGACAGTGGCGATCATTCTATAAGCCATTTTTAGAACTTCAAAAGCTTAATGGAAATCATAACATTTACTTGCAATATGGCCACAAGATCTGCTGTTGAATAAATGGAGTTTGGTATTTGTTAACTGTCAATGTGCCATCAGGGTCCATGAGACCCCTATTTTGATTTTTGATTTTCTTGTAATGTTTATTTATTTTGAGAGAGAGAAAGAAAGTGAGCAAGGGAGAGGCAGAAAGAGAATCCCAAGCAGGCTCTATGCTGCCAGTGCAGAGCCCGATGTGGGGCTCGAACCCATGAACTGCAAGATCATGACCTGAACCAAAATCCAGAGTCAGATGCTTGACCAACTGAGCCACTCAGGCACTGCTGGAGTTTATTTTTGAGCAGTGATATTCATAACTTTAATTTTTTTAAGTTTATTTGTTTATTTTGAAAGAGAGTGAGCAAGAGATCATGAGCAGAGGTGGGGCAGAGAGAGAGAGAGAGTGAGAAAGAGAGAGAAAGAGAAAGAGAGAGAATACCAAGCAGGCTCCATGCTCTGTGTGGAACCCAGCTCAGGGCTCGAACCCACAAACCGTGAGATCATGACCTGAGCTGAAATCAAGAGTCAGTCACTTAACCAACTGATCCACCCAGGCGCCCCCATAACTTTTATTTTTTAATAGAGATCTTCTAAAAAACAAAGAGAATTTATTTAAAAAAAAAAAAAAACAAAACTCATTTTATCTGAGCATTACCATATCAGCTCATTGGATCCTTTTATAAATTTAAATACGTTTTGGAATCTTAGTGATTTCACTTTTCCTTCATCTGTAAACATTTTGCTGTTTTATCAGCACAGATATTCTTTCATCATTACTCATCAGTTATCCCCCACTACCCTGGGAAAAAGAGACTAAAACATCAGAAACAAAATGGAAAAATGGTGAAGTTGCACGGAAGGATGGTACAGCATTGAAATAAGTCAGCACGGTCGCATTATCCTTCCGTGTTTCTATTGTGTTGCCCAAAGTATTATAGTAATGTTTAAGAAGATATAAAAAGAAAAGAAGTCTAGAGAGACTCTTGTCTTTGTGGTTGTTTTGTTTTTGTTTTAGCTTTCATAAAATGCAATTGAGAATTCAGAATTGTTCATTTTCTGCCCATAATGGTGCAGAGAAGAAAATTGACAGGGGAAGATGTGACACAATCACTAGACAAAAAAGATGAATGTAGAGGCAGTAATTCCTTGGGCGCCAACGATGATCATGAAATCGTTGTATAAGTAAAATCTCAAACTGAGTCTTCATCTGACAACATTCTAGATGAATCTTCTCAAACTCAAGAGTCAGTGGGTAAACAATCTATCTCTAAGAATAAAAAGGAAATATGGTATTCTTCTTAAAAAGCACCTCGTTACATACTATTTTGTGATAAGAACCTGGACCATCTAGTCCGTTAAAATGACATGTGATGATATTTTTCTTTTTTTATATTGATGTACCAAAAGTTATTTGGTGTAGTTTGTGACTGGACACATGCTGAAGGCAAAGACAAAGATGATCGAAAGGCAATAGGTTGTGCAGGAATGAAACGGTTTGTTGGATTGATCATGTTAATTAGTAATTATAAATTTAATAATGAAAATGTTTTACAATTATAGACCAAAGAAGATGGCTGGGCCATTCTCACTTCATTACAAATGTGAGCTATCAAAGCTTTTTAAAGTACTGTATTTTGATGATGAAAGTGTAAGAAGAATTGCACTTCTTACAATTCTGGAACCTATTAGAATGTATTTCTAATCTAGAATCATTTGGATGGTGCAAATGTGAGAAGAATCAGAAGTAAGAAGTTAGAACTTATTAATAAAATGTATTTAAAATCTGGAATCAGGATATATGAAATGCATATATTCAAAGGTTGTACATGAAAAATGTACATGTGTTCCTAAAATGCACAGTTGATGCACAGTTAACAGCATTCAAAAGACTTGCTGGGGCACCTGAGTGATTCAGTTGGTTGAGCATCTGATACTTGATTTTAGCTGAGGTCATGATCCCAGGGTCATAGGATTGAGCCCTGCATTAGGCTTAAGTCTACTTAAGATTCTCTCTCTTGGGGCACACAGGTGGCTCAGTCAGTTAGGCAACCAACTCTTTTTTTTTTTTTTTTAAGTAATTCAATTTTTATTTATTTTTTATGTATTTTTCATTTTTTTAATATATGAAATTTATTGTCAAATTGGTTTCCATACAACACCCAGTGCTCATCCCAAAAGATGCCCTCTTCAATACCCATCACCTACCCTCCCCTCCCTCCCACTCCCCATCAACCCTCAGTTTGTTCTCAGTTTTTAAGAGTCTCTTATGCTTTGGCTCTCTCCCACTCTAACCTCTTTTTTTTTTTTTCCCTTCCCTTTCCCCATGGATTCCTGTTAAGTTTCTCAGGATCCACATAAGAGTGAACACATATGGTATCTGTCTTTCTCTGTATGGCTTATTTCACTTAGCATCACACTCTGCAGTTCCATCCACGTTGCTACAAAAGGCCATATTTCATTCTTTCTCATTGCCCTGTAGTACTCCATTGTGTATATAAACCACAATTTCTTTATCCAACCAACTCTTGATTTCAGCTTAGGTCATGATCTCACCATTTGCGAGATCGAGCCCCATATCGGGCTCTGTGCTGACAGCATGGAGCCTGCTTGGGATTTTCTATCTCTCTTCCTCTCTGTCTCTCTGTCTCTCTGTCTCTCTCTCTCTGCCACTCCCCTGCTCACTCTCTCTCTCTCAAAATAAATAAAGTTAAAAAATTCTCCGTCTGCCCTTCTCCCCTGCTCATACACTCTAAGAAAAAAAAAATGGCCTTCAAAACGAGGGAAATAATGGAACATAAATTTGAGTTTACTGTACTTAAGTTCTTTTTAAAACTTGTAATAATTTTCTTTCTTTTTAAATAACAGTTTTATTGAGATAAAATTCACATATATAAAAATACACTTTTTAAAGTATACAATTCAGTGGCTTTTAGTGTAGTTACAGAATTGTACAGTCAACAGTACTGTCTAATTTTTAGAACCTTTTCATCATTCTGAAAAGAAACGCTATAGCCACTAGTATAGGCTTCTATTCTCTCCTGTATCTAGCCCATGGCAGCTACTAATCTGCTTTGTAGTGTTTTGTCTGTTCTGGATATTTCATATAAATGGAATAATAAGGACCCCTGGTTGGCTCGGTTGGTGAAGCAGGCAACTCTTGATCTTGGGACTATAAATTCAAGCCCCACATTGGGTGTAGAGATTACTTAAAGATAACATCTTTGAAAGAAATGGAATCATAAAATGTGACTTTTGTGACTGCCTTCTTTAACTTAGCATAATGTTTTCATGGTTCACCTGTGGTACTGCAGTCTTCATTCCTTTCTATGGCTGAATAATACTCCATTGGTTGTATATACCACATTTTGTTTACCCAGCGACCAGTTGATTGACATGTGGGTCAGTTCCACTTTGGAGCTATCATGAGTAATGCTGCTTTGAACATTCATGTATTTTCTACTGGGTGGACACATGTTATTTCTACTGGGTGTATATCTAGGATCATCAGATAACTGTATTTAACATTTTGAGGAACTGTCAAACTATTTTCCAAAGTTCTTGCAGTATTTTACGTCACTAATGTTATATGAGGATTCCAGTTCCTCCACATCCTTGCTAGCACTTGTCATTGCCTTTTTGGTTGTAGCCATCCTACTGGGTATTAAGTGCTGTCTCATTGCGGTTTTGATTTGAATTTCCCAAACAACCAATGATGTCGAACATCTTATCATGTGCTTTTTTTCCATGCATATCTTTGCAGAAATGCCAGTTCAAATCCTTTGCCTCTTTTTAACTGGGTTTCAGTAGTTGTTTTTCAATATCACTCATTCTTCTAGAAGTTTACTACTAAAGGTTAAATTTATCTAAAATATGCAATCTGTTGTGGAGAAAATTTTTAAATGCGAATGCTGGGAATTTGTGCTGACTTCTCTTTACAGGTGAAAAGCTTAAGAGCAAGATTGAAGTCAAAACAGTTAAATACCTAGAAAAGCTTGGTCTCTTGGTCTCTCTGATCTACTATTTATTTTGGTTATCTTTGTCTAACACCATGGTTTTGCTGTTATTTGGGATCATTTTCTTAACATGGAAGAAAAAGTACATACTTGGGCCTTGCTTTTTATGTTTTCATCTTTTGGTTTAACTTCCCTTTTTCATGGCTGTACTCCTAAAACCACATTTTATGATGAACCATGGTTTCAAGCTATGGCATGATGCTGTCACTTACACTGCCAACTATGGTTTCAAGCTGTGGCATGATACCAACTTACGCTGCTAGGAAAGGGTGTGGGCCCTCATTGAGGGAGTTTCTTGCAGCATAGTGGGCAAAGCAGAAACAAGAGCCACAGCTATGGCTCTCCCATTTTGGGCAAGCCTAGGAGGTCCCTGCAGAGTTGTCAGCAATTGACATGGAAGGCTTTTGGCTTGCTCAAGTCCAACCCTACGTACTCCTACCCTTTTCCCCATTCTGCTCCTCAATGGATTGTGAAAAGTAGCTCACTGAGAAGCCTAACTGTGTATTAATGTATGTATCAAGCACTGGAGGTGAGCAAACAGCTCTCTATCTCCACTTAGGTAGTTAATACATCCCAGTTAAACAAGATTTAAAGACTGGGAGCTGGAGGCCAGTGTCACAAGAAGAAAATAGAAGATGCCAAGTGACTTTCTTTCCTGGTATTTAAGTGGCTTTCTGACCTGGCTTTGGGCTTTTGTGAATATTTTCAGAAACGAGTCAGGTTGTCTGATTCTAAAAAACATGCTTAGGGTTTCTGCTCGCCCCCAGCCATTCATACCCAGCTGCTTCTTGCCACTTCCTTAAACGTGTGATACTAATTGAACTTTCCAGTAGGTGTTCAGAAACACTTTAGGCACAAATATAGGAAACTGTGTGTGAAATAAAAGATGCTACCTGGTGTTTTCAGTTATTTTAAAGGAATGGCTTAAATGCAGGCTTATTCTGCAGTTTTCTAATGAACACTTTTTATTTTTTTTCTAGATATTGAAAGATACAGTAAAAGATATATGAAGGTATACAAAGAGGAGTGGATACCAGGTAATTATAAAACTGAAAATGTTAAAATAATTTTTAAAGCTTATCTCCCTACCCCCTATTTTTTTAGGGAAAATTTTCTATTTTTACCCTAGGAATTTTCACTGTAAGAAAATAGTTTGGCTCTTTTCCTATAATTAATTACTAATATATATCTTTTGAAAACTAGGATGAAAGATTTTTATACCATAACAAGGAAGAGTTGAAATGTTTTTGAAGTTCTTAAAATATTTTTTTATAAAATAGGACTTGCCAAATGCATTTGGGCTTTCCACTTCATTTTCCACAATCACCATTTTAATCTACAGTACCAATTATACTTCCATGTTTGTGAGTGATTTCAGCTTTAGAGGAGAAAACAAATCCAGGCAGACAGTATTGAAGCCAAGCTCATGGACCTTCCTTTCAAGCAAATATAGACTATTTTTATTTGCTAAGAAGCTTTTTCAACAGAACCATATCTAAGAGAGATTTTTTCAACATTCACAGATTTTCCTTGGACACAGGCAAAGTAGAAGAGGCTGGAGAGATTTCATCCAGCTCATTCATTTTACAGACAAAAAAGTAATTGCCATAAAAATGAAGTGACTTATCAGGGTGACTGGGACAATACTTCTAGAACCTGGGCCTTCTCATTTTAACTCACTTCCCTTTGACATCTCTGTCCTTGTTGTTGTGGTAACTGCCTTTGGTAAGAATATAAGTGGCATTTACAGAATTGTTGCTTTCACGAGTAATACTGGTCTTTTCAGTGTGCATCATTGTTAAGGTTGGATTCCCCTTGAACACTCTCCTGTCTCCTATAGCAGATCTCTCCCATCTTCCACATCATATTCATCTCCTTAAAGGATTCTCTTTACCTACTTTTTCGTGATCACCTATGAGTTATTTATAAAAGCAGAAATATATTCAAAGCAAAATTTATTAATTCAGGTAAAATGGCTTGAGTTATAAATGCTTTCTCCAAAATACCCTGAGGTTGTTGTTTTTTTGTTTGTTTTAGTAGGCAGTATTTTTTAATCCATTTTTATGTTGCTTCATTTTTCTGATTAACTCTATGCTTAAAAATTAAAAGAAAGTGGGGCAGCTAGGTGGCTCTGTTTGTTAAGCACCTGACTTCAGCTCAGTCATGATCTCGTGGTTCATGAGTTTGAGTCCCGCATCAGGGTCTCTGTTGTCAGTGCAGAGCCCTGACTTTGTATCCTCTGTCTCTGTTTCTCTCTGCCCCTGCCCTGTTTGCACTCACACACACACATGTGCACACCACTCTCTCTCTCTCAAAAATAAACATTTAAAAAAATTAAAAGAAAGTGATAAATTAGAGAAATTCTTTACCTCCTGCAGTCAAAATTATTTATTAGAGTGAATTTACTTTTCCATGGCTGTTTTTATTTTTAATTATAAAGTTTTGGGTTAATTATTAGAATTGCTTAATTTTCATGTGTTGGGATTGTGGTCATATATTTTAACTTAAAAAAAAAATTCCTTATTATGCAAGAAACACGTTATCAACTATAGAAAACTTACAAAATACAGCATGGTCAAATAATACATAAATAATAAATAAGAAAAGCAGCTATAATCCTAACACCCATAAAGAATTACTATAATATTTTGTTCCCAACGTAGAGCTTTCTCTGCACAAAAATTAAATATATGAAAATATTTATATGTTAGGTTTATTTTTTACTGGGATTCTATATGAATGTCTTATTTTATTTTAAGTATTTATTTATTAATTTTGAGACTGGGATGGGAGAGGGATGGAGAGAATCCCTGGCAGTCTCCATGCTGTCAACGCAGAGTCCGATGTGGGGCTCAATCTCATGAGATCATGAGATCATGGAGATCATGACCTGAGCCAAAACAAAGAGTCAGAGGCCTAACCAACCAAACCACACAGGCACCCCGGTACTTACTATCTGAGAAACTTTTTCTTATTCAACAGTATGTCATGATTAACAAAATTTTTCTACGTTATTTTTCTTGTTATGAAAATTTCCATATTTAAAATTGATTAGATAAATACTATATAACTATTGACAGAAAGTTGTAGAAATTTTATAGCACTATTTCAAAGTTTTTTTTTTAATGTTTATTTTTTTTTAATACTCTTTACACTCAAAGTGGAGCTTGAACTCATGACCCTGAAATAAAGAGTCTCATGCTCTTCCAAATGAGCCAGCTGGGAGCCACCAAAGTTCTTTTTAATGAACTCTTTTTTTTTTCATAGGAGAAAATATATCACCTAGGCTAAATCTGTACAGTCAGATATTAAGAAATTTTATTTTCACTGATTAACCAACTGTCATCTCCCTTTAAATAGTCATATCCAGTGCCACTAATTCCTAGAGGAAACTGAAACTGTTGTATTTTTTTTTTCTTTTGTACATGCAGATTGGAGAAGACTCCCAAGAGAAATGATGCCAAGGAAAAAGTGCAAAAAAGGTACATTGACTAATGTAATAATCCAGGTAATAAAAGGTTATTGCTCAAATTCTAATTATGGAATGAATTCTCAATCTGAAGTTACACTCAGCATTCTGAATGCTTTTTCTTAAAATATGTTTGACATTTTGACTATTGTGTTAAAACTTTCTGTTGTTGGTTTTTTGCTTTGTTTTGATACTTTGTTTAGTTTTTCCGTTCTTTAAGTATGGAATTTTGATGTGCTAGAGAAGACTTCTCAAGTATTGTAGACATTTTACTTTTGAAAATTTGAAATTTTGCATATAAATGCATTTGATGGTTATACCATCTATATTCTAAGTTTTTAACTCATATATTTGGAACTGGTAAAATTTGGGAACTGGTAGATTAGAACTTTATGTGGCACACAAAATACCAAAGTGAAAATTTCCAGTGTGGTGTTCTTTCATAATTCCGCTGAGTGAATAGTTGTTGAGAATCTACTGTTGCCAGACACTGTGCTAAAAGAAATGCAACAGTGAGCAAAGTGAGAATAGTCCTTGCCTTAATGGAGCTTACAGTCAAATGGAGTAAAAACATTAAATAAAAACACACTGTCCTCAGTGGGAGGTCAAGGAAGTTTCTTCGAAGAAATGTAATTGGAGCCCGGATTGCATGAGTAAATTTACTAAGATGGAATTGGCAGAAGAACATCCGAGAAACACCAGGTTTGTGGGGGGAAATCATGAGTTACAGTTTAGAAGTGGTCTTTAAGTTTCCTTTGAAATATACAAATAGAAATGTTGAGCATGTTGTTGGATACAGGGGGATGGACTTCAAAATGGAGATGATAGGGATCAGCATAGGTGCTATAATTGAAACTGTGAGGAAGGGTGAGATTATCTAGGCTGAAATTAGAGAATTAGAAGAAATGAGGGCCTAAGCCTAAACTTGGAGGACTGCCAAAATTTAATGGGCTGGTAGAGGAGGTTGAATCAGCAAAGAAAGGAGATGGAAGGAGAAGGGATGGGGAGGGAGAGAGGAGAACCAGAAGAGAGTGGAGTCACAGAAGCAAGAGTATGCAAGAAGTACAGACCATTTCAAATGGTGATCAACAGTGTTAAAGGAGGTTAAACAAAATTGCTATGAGGTCAAGTAAGATACAGATTGGAAAATGTAAACTAATTTTTGACTTATTGATCATTGTTGCCCTCAGCGAGAGCTTTTTAAAAGATTTGTAAGCATGGAATTCAGATTGGAATGGATTAAACAGTAAATGGGAATTTAGGAAAAAGGGACAGCAAGCATAGATGAATGTTTGGGAAATTTGGATATGAAGACTAAAGAAATGAGGTGCCTGGATGGCTCAGTCAGTTGAATGTCCAGCTCTTGATACTTGGTCATAATCTCATGGTTCTTGAGTTCAAGCCCCGTTTAGCTCTGTGCTGATAGCACAGAGCCTGTTTGGGATTCTCTGTCTCTCTCTCTCAAAAATAAATAAACATGAAAGAAGGAAAGAAAGAAAGAAAGAAAGAAAGAAAGAAAGAAAGAAAGAAAGAA
>NW_026057577.1:67841575-67857977 GCF_023721935.1 Panthera uncia
GAAAGAAAGAAAGAAAGAAAGAAAGAAAGAAAGAAAGAAAGAAAGAAAGAAAGAAAGAAAGGTGCCTGGGTGACTCAGTCAGTTAAGTGTCTTGACTTCAACTCAGATCATGATATCACAGTCCGTGGGTTCGAGTCTCGTGTCAGGCTCTGTACTGACAGCTCAAAGCCTGGAGCTTACTTCAGATCTGTCTCCCTCTCACTTTGCCCTTCTCCTGCTGACTCTCTCTCTGTCTCTCTGTCTGTCTCTCTCTCTGTCTCTCTCTCTCTCTCAAAAATAAATAAACAGAGGGGCACCTGGGTAGCTCAGACCGTTAAGGGTCTGACTTCAGCTTAGGTAATGATCTCACAGTTCGTGAGTTCAACCCCATATCTGGCTCTGTGCTGACAGCTCTCACTGTCCCTCCCCTGCGTTTGCGCTCTGTCTCTCTCTCTCTCTCAAAAGTAAATAAATAAACATTAGAAAAAAATTGAAAATAAATAAATAAATAAACATTTGGAAAATTTATAAAAAAGAATAAAGAGAGAAAAAGTGAAGTAGCCAGACAGGTTAATAACAATAGGGCTAGCAATTAAGAGAAGAGATTTCCTCCCTTACCCCTCTCTTTTTTTTTTAGGCCTGGTATTTTGCATTTTGCTTTTTAAATAGACTTCATTTTTTTTTTAACCATTTTATTTAATTTATTTTTTTAAATTTGCATCCAAGTTAGTTAGCATATAGTGTGACAATGCTTTCAGGAGTAGATTCCTTAATGCCCCTTACCCATGATTTAGCACATCCTCCCTCCCGCAACCCTCTGTTTGTTCTCCATATTTAAGAGTCTCTTATGTTTGGTCCCCCTCCCTGTTTTTATATTATTTTTGCTTCCCTTCCCTTATGTTTATCTGTTTTGTATCTTAAAGTCCTCATATGAGTGAGGTCATATGATATTTGTCTTTCTCTAATTTCGCTTAGCATAATACCCTCTAGTTCCATCCGGGTAGTTGCAAATGGCAAGATTTCATTCTTTTTTGATTGCTGAGTAGTACTCCATTGTGTATATATATATATATATATATATATATATATATATATATATACCCACATCTTCTTTATCCATTCATCCATTGATGGACATTTATGCTCTTTCCACACTTTATTGTTGATAGTGCCACTATAAACATTGGGGTGCATGTGCCCCTTTGAAACAGCATACCTCTATCCTTTGGATAAATATCTAGTAGTGCAATTGCTGGGTTGTAGGGTAGTTCGATTTTAATTTTTTGAGGAACCTCCATACTGTTTTCCAGAGTAGCTGCACCAGTTTGCATTCCTACCAGCAGTGCAAAAGAGATCCTCTTTCTCCGCATCCTTGCCAACATCTGTTGTTGCCGGAGTTGTTAATGTTAGCCAGTCTGACAGGTGTGAGATAGTATCTCATTGTGGTTTTGATTTGTATTTCCCTGATGATGAGTAATGTTGAGCATTTTTTCATGTGTCAGTTGACCATCTAGATGTCTTCTTTGGAGAAGTGTCTATTCATGTCTTTTGCCCATTTCTTCACTGGATTACTTGTTTTGTGGGTGTTGAGTTTGATAAGTTCTTGATAGATTTTGGATACTAACCCTTTATCTGATATGTCATTGGCAAATACCTTGTCCCATTCCGTCGGTTGCCTTTTAGTTCTGCTGATTGTTTCCTTCACTGTGCAGAAGCTTTTTATTTTGATGAGGTCCCAATAGTTCATTTTTGCTTTTGTTTCCCTTGCCTCCAAAAACATGTTGAGTAAAAAGTTGCTGTGGCCAAGATCAGAGAGGTTTTTGCCTGCCTTCTCCTCGAGGATTTTGATGGCTTCCTGTTTTTTTAGGTCTTTCATCCATTTTGAGTTTATTTTTGTGTATGGTGTAAGAAAGTAGTCCAGGTTCATTTTTCTGCATGTCGCTGTCTAGTTTTCCCAGCACCATTTGCTGAAGAAGACTGTCTTTATTCCATTGGATATTCTTTCCTGCCTTGTCAAAGATTAGTTGGCCATACTTTGTGGGTCCATATCTGGGTTCTCTATTCTGTTCCATTGATCTGAGTGAAATAGACTTCATTTTTTAGAGCAGTTTTGGATTCACAGCAAAATTGAGCAGGTAAGTGCAGGTTTCCCTTATACTTCCTGCCCCCATACATGCATAGCCTCCCCCATTATTAATATCCCCCACCAGAGTGATACATTTGTTACAATTACGGATCCTACCTTGACATATCATTATTACACAGAGTCCATAGTTTACATTAGGATTCACTCTTGGTATTGTACATTCTGTGGGTAAAGGCAAATGTATAATGATATGCATGCACCATTGTAATATCATACAGAGTACTTTCACTGCCTTAAAAATTCTCTGTGCTCTGCCTATTCATCTCTTTCTCCTCCTTACCCCTGGCAACCACTGATCTTTTTACTGTCCTCATAGCTTTGCCGTTTCCAAAATGTCATATAGTTGGAAGCATTCAGTATGTAGTCTTTTCAGATTGACTTCTTTTACTTAATAATAAGCATTTAATTTTCCTCCATGACTTTTCATGGCTTCACAGCTCATTTTTTGTTAGTGCTTAATAATATGGCATTGTCTGGATATGCAACAGTTTGTTTATGCATTTCCTTACTACAGGCATCTTGATGGCTTCCAAGATTTAGGGGTTATGAATAAAGCTGCTATAAACATCCACTATTGTGTGGACATAAGTTTTCAACTCCTTTGAGTAAATACCAGGGAGCACGATTGCTGGATTGTATGGTAAGAGTATACTTAGCTTTGTAAGAAACCACCAAACTGTCTTCCAAAGTTGCTCTACCATGTTGCATTCCCACCAGCAACCAATGACAGTTCCCAATTTTATATATCCTGGCTAGCATTTGGTGGTAGTGTTCTGGATTTTGGCCATTCTAATAGGTGCATAGTAAGTATCTCACTACTATTTTAATTTGCACTTCTCTGGTGACTTATGATGTGGAGCATCTTTAATGTATTTATTTGCCATTTGTATATCTTGTTTGGAAAGAGGTCTGTGGCCCATTTTTTAATGTTTTGTGTGGGTGTGTGTCTGTGTGTTCTTATTGTGAAGTTTTAGGAGTTCTTTGTATATCTTGGATAACAGTCTATAAGAAAAGCTTACTCCTGCTGTATCTCCTTTAGTCTCCTACCACTACTATATTCACAAAATTTCTGACACCAGGTGTGTGGAATTTTTTTTCCCCACACCAAGCAGTTCTCTGCAACACCAGCTGGCTGTCTTACAATTTAATTCAGTTCCAAAATCAACTGTAATTAGCACAGACCCCACATGTTAAGGACTCAGTCCAGCTCCCCTCTTCAAAAGCCAATTACAAGTAGTAGGTTCCCCAGATTACCCATAATTTCTATCCGACTTGGCTACAGATCAGGGGTTCCTATGACCCTCCTCCCACTTGGATTTCATTTACTAGAACAGCTCACAGAACCCTAGGAAACATTTAGGTTTACCGGTTTATTATTTAATAAAGATATGATAGTGGATACAGATGAACAGTCAGATGAAAAGGTAGATAAAGTAAAGTCTAGAACGATTCCTAACACAGGAACTTTTCTGTCTCCCTGGAGCTGGGGTGCCCCACCTTCCCAGCATGTGAATGTGTTTACCAACCTGGAAGCTCCTCAAACACCCATACTTTGGGGATTTTTATAGAGGCTTCATCACATAAGTATGATCAATCATGAACTCAGTCTCAAGTCCCTTTCCACTCCAGGGGAATGGAGAATGGAGCTGAAAATTCCAGGCTTTTAATCATGGTTTGATCTGTCTTGTGCCCTTATCCTGAAGCTGTCTAGGAGCCCCCAAGAGTTGTCTCCTTAGAACAAAAGACACTCCTATCACGCAGTAAATTTCAAGGGATTAGGAACTCTGCCAGGAACTAAGGTCAAAGACTAAATATGAGAACAAAAGATGCTTCTAGTGTTTTTATCACTTAGGAAATTATAAGGGTTTTAGGAGTTCTGTGCAAGGAACCGGGAAGAGAGACCAATATTTTTTTGTATTATTTCAAATAGTGCTTTATCAGATACGTCTTTTGCAAATTTTTTCTCCCAGTCTGTGGTTTTTCTTCTCATTTTCTTGACATTATCTTTTGCAGAGCAGAATTTTTTAATTTTAATGAAGTCCACCTTATCAGTTATTCCTTTCATAGATCATGGCTTTAGTGTTATATCTACAAGGTAATTACCAAACTCAAGGTCATCTAGAGTTTTACAGTTTTGTGTTTTGTATTTAGGTGGTGATCCATTTTGAGTGCATTTTTGTGAAGAGTGTAAGGTTTTTTAATGTTTGTTTATTTTTGAGAGAGAAAGGGGGAGGCAGAGAGAGAAGGAGACAGAGGATCCAAAGTTGGATCCAAAGCTGGTTCTGTGCTATCAGCACAGAGCCTGATGTAGGGCTCAAACTCATAAACTGTGAGATCATGACCTGAGCCAGAGTTGGATACTTAACTGACTGAGCCACCCAGGCACCCCTATATTCACTTTTTTTTTGCTTGTGGAAGTTTAGTTGTTCCAGCATCATTTGTTGAAAAGACTCTTTTCTCCATTGTATGGCCTTTGCTTCTTTTTCTATATTTTTGTGGGTCTATTTCTGGGCTCTCTATTCTATTCCATTGACCTTTGTATATTCTTTCACCTTTACCGGGAAGTCTTGATTATCAGAGCTTTAGAGTATGTTTTAAAGTCTGGTAGTGTCAGTCCTCCAACCTTGTTCTTTCCTTCAATTTTGCGATGCCTATTCTAGATCTTTTGCCTCTCCATTTAAACGTTAGAAACAATTTGTTGATACTATAAAATAACTTACTAGGATTTTGATTGAGATTGCATTGAATCTATAGATGAAGTTGGGAAGAACTGTCATCTTCACAGTATTGAATCTTACTATCCATGAACATGTAATATCTCTCCATTTATTTAGATGTTTGATTTCATTCTTCAGAGTTTTATAGTTTTCTTCATATAGACTATGTACTTATTTTGTTAGATTTTATCTAAGTGTTTCATTTTGGGGGTGCTAATGTAAACAGTAGTAGATTTTTAATTTCAAATTCCACTTGTTCATTGTTGGTATATAAGAAGGCTATTGACCTTTGTGTATTACCCTTGTATCCTGCAACCCTGCTGTAATCACGTATTAGTTTCCAGACTTTTGGTCTCATTCTTTCAGATTTTCTGCATAGATGATCATGTCATCTGTGCACGAAGATAGTTTTATTTCTTCCTTCCCAATCTGTTTACCTCTTATATCCTTTCCTTATCTGATGGCATTAGCAAGAACTTCTAGTACAATGTTGAAAAACAGTGGTGAGAGGGAACTTTCTTGCCTGGTTCTTAATCTTAGTGGGAAAGTGTTAAACTTTTCACCTTTAAGTATGACGTCAAGCCTTTAACCATTAGATGTAGCTATCGTTTTTTTGGTGGCTATTCTTTATCAAGTTTAGGAAGTTTCCCTCTATTCTTTGTTTACTAAGGGTTTTTCGTTATGAATGGGTGTTTGATTTTGTCAGAGGCTTTTTGTGCATCTGTTGATACGATCATGTGATTTTTTTTCTTTAGCCTGTTAATTTGATGGATTAAGTTAATTGATTTGGGAAGATTGAACCAGCCTTACATACCTGAGATAAATCCTACTTAGTTGTGATGTATTATTCTTTCTATACATCGTGGGATTAGATGTGGTAAATGTTTTGTTGAAAATTTTTGCTTATATGTTCATGAGAGATTGATCTTCTGTTTCCTTACTTATAATATTTGTCTGGTTTTGGTATTAGGGTAATGCTGGCCTCACAGAATGAGTTAGGAAGTATTGCTTCATCTCCTGTCTGCTGAAAGAGATCCCCCTCCCCTTTTTAACAGCTTTATTGAGGTATCATTGACATATGATAAAATGCATATATTTGAATATATAATTTGGTAAATTCTGACACATGTATTTAAAGTGGAAGTATTTCTATTTTGTTTCATTTCAAAGCTACAGTATATAAGAATATTTAGCTTGATTGAGTACAAAATATTATGTTAAAAACCCAAAATAGGGGCGCCCGGGTGGCTCAGTTGGTTAAGTGTCCGACTTCAGCTCAGGTCATGATCATGATTTGTGAGTTCAAGCCCCGCGTCAGGCTCTGTGCTGACAGCTTGGAGCCTGGAGCCTGCTTCGGATTCTGTGTCTCCTTCTCTCTCTGCCCCTCCCCGACTTGTGCTCTGTCTTTCTATGTCTCTCAAAAAATGAATAAATGTTAAAAAAAAAATTTTTTTTTAAAACCAAAATATTATACATTGAGATATAATAGTTTTATCTGGTGTTTTTTTATACCTTTGGCTTTTATTGGGCAAATATATTATTTTTACAATATAATAACATGTGCATTAATGATACTGGTCATGTCCTAGTGGATTGTAAATTTGTAGCAGACTTTAAAGAGCCAAAAAGAATGTATCTGATTTGGAAAAATTAATTTTTTCAAATATATCCCACTGACTACTCATCCCTGGAACTTTATATACACATTGATTATTAGTTAAAACTTCCAGTGTGTCAGAATTTCCATTTGTTAAGAAACAAAACAACAACCATAAAACTTTGTTTCCATTCTGAGCTTTTTTTTTTTTTTTGCATATTGTATAATTTTTGTGTTTTATTCCTGGTAAACTTATACTCTCCTTTTTGTTAAGATGGCCTCTACTGATTTACATGAAAGTAAATAGTACCCAAAGGGCCAAAGGCTGAAAACTTTTTTTCTTGAAGAACCAGCTGTTGGCAGATATTGAAAGAAACAAACAAAAATTCAAATATATGCATGTATTTGGCCAAAGATGAGGGAAAAATGCCTGTTAATGTTTTGAGGTTAAAACAGTCTTTTAACAAATTTTGGAAATTTGACACTTCTCCCCCAGTTGTACATAAAAGAATTAGTGATTATGTAAAAACAGTTTAATAAATAGCAAAAGATACTTAGTTGCCTTTTGGCAACTGACTTTCTTGGTCAAGAAATCAGTAGTTTTTAATAAGTTCATTTACCTGACCATGTTCTATAATACCCATTAAACAGACTTATGTGTTATGAAATTTAAATAATTAAACAGAAGATTCTTAGAGAAAAAGACTTCATTATGTGAGTAAATTACATTCTTAGCTAATGTTTTCTGATTTCGATATCATAATATATATTGAAATCTAGTTCATATATGATACTATATTTTATGTGCTACAGTTCAAATTAAACAGTCTTTACCCTCAAGGGGAACAGAAAAAGTTACCCATGATTAAATCTACCTATTACCTTTTTTTGAACAAAACTTCACATAAATATGTTTGGGGTTCTGAGTTCAGTGATTCCCTGAGGGGCAATTTGGTATGTAACACAGTAAATTGTAATTCCATCAGTTATGGGTCATCTACCACAATCTAGAAATTTCTTCTTTTATAAGTTAAATGTTAATCTTTAACAAAATTACATATTTCTGAGCTATATTTTCCTGTGTTGCCAAGTAATTTCTAGGTATTTAGCTTGATTTGGGGAAAGGACTATAATACTTTCAATCACAATGGGACAATTTTGTAGCATATCATAATGCCTTGGTGACTGACTGGAAGGATCTATATGTGAAATAATTCTCTATGCCCTGAAGTTTTACAATAGCTTCAAAATGCAGTGTTTTTTATATGGCTCAAAAAAATTACCCTAATGCCATTAAAACATTTATACTGCTTTGACTTTTCAGGTTCATATAATGGGCATATTCAGGGTAGCCATTTTAATCTTCATTCCAAAGATAATGCTTATGTTGTGTGAATATAACCTCTTTCTCATTTCCTTAACCATTGACAAATGGTTATTTATTTATTTATTTATTCTGCACTTGTTTTTTTATTTTCCAAACCTGGTCAAATTGCCCTACTTAAAACAAAGTACACCAATCAGTGACCAAGAAGCCAATGCAGATGATATATTTGTGAGATTCTTTCACTGGTCCTCTGGTGCTTCTTCCTGAAGTAACATTTTAGCAGTTTGGGCTTAATAACATTAATTGCCAGTACAGATTTTCAGTACTAGTAAAAAGATATGTGGTTACGGTCTTAAAAAACTTCCTATTAAGTGATTATCGTTGACTCCTGATCATGGAAAATTGGGGAGGCATGCTGATTGATTTTGTTATTCTTTTGGAAAATTCAGTGTGCAAATTGGATGACTGCCCAGTAGGACATATCACTATGCTAGACAGCATATGAAACATAATGCACAGTTTCTGTTATAGAAATATGTGTTAACAGCGGTTTTACTTTAGCAGGCCCCAAATCCCAAAAAGCAAAGGCTACGGGCAAAGGTGCGTCACTCACTAATACTGCAGATGTATTGAAAAAAATCGAGGTAAGGTTTTCTTCTTACTGTAAGAGCAAGCTGTAAAAGTATCATGCCTCCTTCACCTTCTTCACTCTTTACACCTTCTCTCACTTGTTAATCGTACCTAGATTTGGCACAACCAATCCCAGCACACAGGGTAACTAGAAAGATTTGAACATTGTTGGCTGGTAGATAAGGAGGCTCCATCCTGTCCTTCATTACCACTTACCTGTCAACTTACCTTACCTTCTGTCGCCTACTTCCTTTTCCATGTATCCTATTTTCCCCTTGAATGTCTGTGTATTCTTATTTTCCCCTGGCATTGGAATTATGTATTGGAAAGAAACACAAAAGAGTTATATACCTAAAATGTATTTTTTAAAAATATTTTTAAATTATTTTTTAAGTTTATTTATTGTGAGAGAAAGACAGAGACAGAGTGCATACGCACAAAAAGGGAAGGGGCAGAGAGGGAGAGAGAGAATCTCATGCAGGCTCCATGCTTACTGCAGAGATCGACCTAGGGCTCGTCTCACAACTGCAAGATCATGACCTGAGCGAATGTCAAGAGTTAGACTCTTAACCGACTGAGCCACCCAGGCACCCCCTGAAATGTATTTCTTTTAAAAACCTCTCATTGTTTTTTCCTATTATTGTATATGTACTTTTTTAATGCTTTTTTTCTGTCTCATGTTGAGTGCTTTGAGAGAAAAGTACATCTTATAGAACTTAAGTTTATATCTTCATTGTTTTTAATATTTCAAAAATAAAAAAGAGAAAGTATCCAAAAGGTTAATAAACTGAAAATTTCTCCTCCCATTCTTGCGCCTAACCATCCAGTTCCCCCCTTGTAGACAATCAGTATTCCCTGTTTCTTACAGATCTTTCAGAAATATTTTATGTATAACAAATACAGATTTTTTTCTTTTTCGTTTTAAAGACAAAAGTTAGCATGTTACACTCTTCTGCATTTTCATTTTATTACTTGTAATCAACTGGAGATGATTCTGTGTCAGTCTGTATAGACTTGCCTCATTCTTTTTTTTTTCTCCTTTTTTGCCTACCCTATAAGAATGAACCATAGTTTATTGAACCAATACCCAATTGATGGACTTAATGTTTCATCTAGTGTTTTGCTATTATAAACAGTGCTGTAGTGAATTCATATTAAGTATGTCATTATACATATGTAAAGTAGATTTCTTGAAGTGCATTTCTTGGGTCAATTCTTATGTGTATTAGAAAACAGGGATGAATATTGACAGATCACTCTCAATGGAGGTTATACCAATTGAGGAAGTCAAGGCTTTAAAACTTTTACTTGTTGGGGCACCTGGATGGCTTAGTTGGTTAAGCGTCCAACTTCAGCTCAAGTCATGATCTCACAGTTCCTGAGTTTAAGCCCCACATCAGGTTCTCTGCTGTCAGCATGGAGCCTGCTTCAGATCCTCTGTCCCCCTCTTCTCTGCCCCTCCCCCACTGGCTCGCACACGTTCTCTCTCTCTCTCTCTCTCTCTCTCCCTCAAAAATAAAATAAACATTAAAAAATAAAAATAAATAAAACTTTTACTTGTTTGGTCAAGTTGGCATAGCTATGTGGTAACAGAAACTCATATTTGTTATTTTATTTTTTAACTAGTACTTGAGCTGGAGGGAACATGTATGAAAATAAAGCCAGGAGGATATTGAAGGAAAAGTGATAACTGTCAGGTTTAACTGTGGTAGAATGATGGATGAGGTTGCAGAACTTGCCAACTTATATTAACTGAACACAGATTCAGACTGTTGTCAAATCTTCTCAAAACTGCGTATGACATGTGCTATAAGGAAGATTGATCTGAATGTAGTCTCATCAGAACAAATGATGCTTCCAGGTTTTCTACAAACACCTTTTTCATTTTGCACATTGTTAAAATTAGAGTTTTAAATCTAGAAATCTAAATGAGTTAGCTTTATTAACTCTGAGTTAAAGAGTAAAATTAGCTTCTGGATGACTCTATTATTGTTTCATTTCTTTAGCAAAAGTAGTTGCAAATTTATTATAATAAAATTTATTTGGGGGCGCCTGGGTGGCTCAGTCAGTTAAGCGGCTGACTCTTGGTTTTGGCTCAGGTCATGATCTCTCAGTTCGTGGGATTGAGCCCCACATGGGATTCTGTGCTGACAGCATGGAGCCTGGTTGGGATTGTCTCTCCCTCTCTCTCTCCCCCTCCCATCCTCGTGCTGTCTCTCTCAAAATAAATAAATACTTAAAAAAAAAAGCTTCTGTGGATGGAGAAGGAGTAACATACAGTCAGATCTCATGATTAATGTGTGAATAATCAGACAGCAGTAAACTAATATTTGAGCTTGTATTTGTTTGATTTACAGGAAGGCCTCTCTGTAGGGTAGCTATGTATTATTTAAACTAGAAGAACTGTTCCCTTTCTATAAGTTAACTGTTTGCAAAGTGTTTTCATGTTATGTCAATCACATTATTCTTACAACAAATCTGTAAGATAGTAGGGGTAAATAGTTAAATCTCACAGAGGAGAAAATGGAGACTAATAAGCAGACAAACCAAAAATAGTAGTTTAACACAAAAAGAATAAAGTAGTGGGAGAATGTGTGTGGCTCTGAGATCATTTTTTTAAATTGCAGTTATCTGCAATAGTTCACCGATTTAAGTATTTTATGGGTTTGATTTAGATCTACGTGGTAGAAATAAAGTTGTTATTTATTTAAAGATATCTGAGGTGGCAGTAATGGAAATAAAGACTTCCTAGTCATACACAGCACTGAATGAATTCTATATTTGAAAAATATTTTCCTTAATTAGCTTGAATAAGTGTATATCTAATTGTGAAATAATAGCTAATAGCAGGATTTTTCAGATATAGTGTATACTTTTCACAGAGTTAAATAAACATAGCACAGTTTTCTTTTAACTACACAATATTCATGGGTTGTAGGCCTCTTTACTGCAATATGATTAAAATAGAAAAGAAAAAACTCCATATGTTAATGTCAACATAGCATCATTATATGTGGGTATGTGTGTATGTATTTACAGACACTTCAGAAGATCTATAAACACTATTTTATATTCGCAGGGCTCGAATTCACGAACCAGGAGATCATGACCTGAGCTGAAGTCAGTCGCTTAACCGACTGAGCCACCCAGGCACCCCAGAGAGCATTCAACTTTTGATCTCAGGGTCCTGAGTTCAAGCTCCAGGTTGAGAATAAAGTTTACTTTAAAAATAAATAAATAAAGGGCACCTGGGTGGCTCAGTCAGTTAAGCATTTGACTCTTGATTTTGCTTTGGCTCAGGTCATGATCTCACAGTTGGTGAGTTCGAGACCTGCATTGGGCACTGTGCTGCTGGTGCGGAGTCTGCTTGGAATTCTCTCTCCCTCTCTCTCTGCCCCTTCTCTCTCAAAATAAATTAAACAGGCATTTTGAAATGTTATCATTATATTCTCTTTTCTCCTTTCATGTTGGAAGGACAAGAGAATAACATCCTGAAAGTGTCTCCCCATAAACTGAATCAACTCAGTATTTTAGAAGGAGGTAGGAAGGAAATCATAAAAACAAAGCATTGTGCATTAGAGCTGATACCCTAGCAACACCTGAGATCTAGTTATGAACTAACAAAAACAAAGTAAATGCTAGTGTAATGACAAGACAGAGAGTCCCTCCTTTTTTTTTTTAATTTTTTAAAAATGTTTATATTAAGAGATAGACACAGAGCATAAGCAGGGGAGGAATATAGAGAGGGGGAAGACACAGAATCTGAAGCAGGCTCCAGGCTCCGAGTTGTCAGCACAGAGCCTGATGTGGGGCTCGAACTCACAAACTGTGAGGTCATGACCCGAGCCGAAGTCGGACGCTTAACTGACTGAACCACCTGGGCACCCCAAGAGTTCCTCCTTTCTTGAGTGAACTCACAGTTTCCTAGGTGGTGGCCTGGAGTTTTAGAATAAGATGATAGGTTAACTATATTCTCCTGAGCTAAGCAGGGAGGTTAAAGTCTAGTGAATTCCATTTAAGTTAATGAAGTTCAGGGGCGCCTAGCTGGCTCAGTTGGTTGGGCATCCAACTTCCGCTCAGGTCGTGAACTCACAGTTCATGAGCTCGAGCCCCACATCGGGCTTGCTGCTGTCAGCCTATGAGCACAGAGCCCACTTTGGATCCTTTCCCTCTGCCCCTCCCCTACCCATGTGCTCTCCTTCTCTGTCTCCCTCTCTCTCTTTCTCAGAAAAAAATAAAATAAAAATTTTTTTAATTAATGAAGTTCATTTATACCAGGAATTGGAAAAGAGAGGTGATGGTGAAAAATCAGATGAGGAAAATGAAGAGAAAGAAGGAAGCAAAGAGAAAAATAAAGAAGGTGATGATGATGAGGATGATGATGCTGCAGAACAAGAGGAGTATGATGAAGAAGAGCAAGAAGAGGTAATGGTCTATTGGAGGATGGTAACAAAGTTACTAAGTTTAAGGATTATCTAATGAGATTCAGATATATGCTATATAATTAAAATAACAAACCAAAACCAAGTTGATGGGTACCAGGGATGTATCATTATCACTGCTATCAATTCCTTAGTGTCAAGAGAATTATTATTGCATTGAAATAATGATACTAAACTGAATGTAGGAGGTAAAAATAACTTCAGAGGCAAGTTTGTAAGTGGAAGTCCACAAGTTAAGGAAATTGATCAGATTCGTTTAAAATTTATCTACATAAAATTTTAAATCAGCAATGACAGTAATTAAGGACTTAGTCACTAAATTCAGAGTCTGAAGAGGAAATCCCTGCAATGCATACCATCATGTTTTAAATCCCAAAGTGCATGTGGACCCTGTCGGGGAACATGTATGATCCAACCCCAAGTATCCGACTGAGGCAGGACTTAGCGGTTTGGGTTTGGGATTTCTCACTTTTAAAAATTTTTTTTTCAACGTTTTTTATTTATTTTTGGGACAGAGAGAGACAGAACATGAACGGGGGAGGGGCAGAGAGAGAGGGAGACACAGAATCGGAAACAGGCTCCAGGCTCCGAGCCATCAGCCCAGAGCCTGACGCGGGGCTCGAACTCACAGACCGCGAGATCGTGACCTGGCTGAAGTCGGACGCCCAACCGACTGCGCCACCCAGGCGCCCCTCTCACTTTTAGAAACATGGTGCATTTCAAAATAGAGACAGTCATTTTTGTTATTTATTTTTGAGTAGATTAACTTTGTTGGTTATGGCATCTTTGGGACTTAGATACCTCTTACAGTAGTCCTAGGCTGAGAGTTTCTTCTCCATGACAGTGCACTTTTTTTTCACTCCATTTTAGCTCCTCACATGCCGCCGAATCTTTTCTTTACCTGAAACTGCTACAGCTATGAAATCTTTATTATATGCTTTAATTAGTTTACATTAAATTTTGGATTTTTTTTTTTTTAATTTACATTGGTATAAAGGGAGAGGTCTGGATCCATTTTTATCTATCTCCAAATGGCTAGCCAGCCGCTAACCTCATTTATTAAACACTTTTCTTTCTTCACTGGTTTGAAATTCCCCTGTATCAGCTCTCAGATTCTCACTTCGACTTAGATGTATTTCTGAGATCTGGTTTTGAACCATCACTCTGCTGATGCAATTAATAGAAGGTTCTGATTATTAACATTTTTGGAAGAATTTTCCTGAGTATTCTTTATTCTTCCAGATAAATTTTAAATTTAAACATTTTAAAATTAAACCTGTCTCCAGCTTTCTTTCCGGATCATTCACTTTTTTATTCCTACACTCTGACATGTTTGAGACTGCCAGGCTCTCTGATTCTCTATTTCCCTTTCATTGGTTCCTTGTCTTAATTTCCTTCCCTAAGGGACCTAGACCCTTGCTCACCCTTTAACTGCTTTCTTGCCATTCCTCTCTTCCCTTGTCCTCCCAGCATCCACTTGAGATCAAAGTAACCTGTGATCAATTCCACTGTCTCCGCTTTTCCCCTCCAAACTGCCTATTGAGCTTTTTTGAGGAATCACAGGAACCCATGCCACTAAAACAACACTAGCCCCTTTTTGTTGGCTTACATGATTTCTCTGTTTCTCTTGTCAAATCCTCTGTCTACGGCAGTTATTTTAGATCATCTCTTTTCTTCTTAATCCCTCTCCTTGACTACCTTTCCTTTCACTCTTAGCAGATAATAGCATCTTCATACAGAAAATGAAGCCATCAAGAAGATACTCCCATAATTTCATGTCCTCTGCCTTCAGACTAAATGTCTTTCCTCCTTGTTTTTGTTTTTGTTTTTTTGTTTGTTTGTTTTTCCAGTGGAAGAAATAGGCTTCATCGTATTTGGAACTGTCTTGCCTTTTTGGGGGTGGGAACCATAATCCTCATGTCATTTCCCTTTTCATATTTTCAATCTCTTTTCCTACTCATATTTTCCATTCATGCATTAAAACATGTTCATCTCTCGGAGCGACTGGGTGGCTCAGTCGGTTGGGCATCCGACTTCAGCTCAGGTCATGATCTCATGGTTTGTGGGTTTGAGCCCCACATCGGGCTCTGTGCTGACAGCTTGCTCAGAGCCTGAAGTCTGCTTCAGATTCTGTGTCTCCTTCTCTCTCTCTCTGCCCTTCCCCTGCTCATGCTCTGTCTCTGTCTCTCAAAAATAAATAAAGGTTAAAAAAAAAATTAAAAAAAAAAAACAAACAAAAACATGTTCATCTCTCATTATGATTCCCCTCCAAATGTGCTGCTGTGTCCTGGGAAGTTGTTTAGCTTGCTTCACTTGCTCACTGCCCTGTAACCTCCTGTATTTAGTTCTTTTTCATCTGATTTCCGCCTACATGCTCTTAAAATTATTGCCACCAAGTTCACCAATAAATAAAATTTAGTCCTTATTTCACTTGACTTTTCTGCAACATTTAACACTCTCACAACATCATGATTAAAATATTATTTCCTTTATTTAAATTCAACAAATTAAGGCAATTATGGCATCAGCTATATGCCAGGCGTTGTGCTGGATGCTAAGACATAGGCAAACATTGTTCCTTTTCTGGGTTTTTGTGACACAACACTTCCTGTTTTTCTCCTAGTCTGGTACCTTTTCGTGGTCTCTTTTGAGTTCTTTCTTTTCTCATCTTTAAATGTTAGTATTCTTCAGAGTTCTTCCTTTGGATTTCCTTTTCTCTCTACAGTCTCCCTGTATGCATCCTTATCCAAAGTTTTAGTTGCCCTATATATACCTATTACTCATTTTCTTTCATTCAGTGTGTTTTTATACTAAGTGGTTCTTAGAATTGTACTAGACATGGGGAATATCAGGATCAGATACAGTTCTCCCATCAAGGATATTGGTCTAGTGGGGAGACACACAAGAGAAGAGACAATTATAATATAATGAATAATGCTATGGTGTAATACGTAGTTCAGGATGTTACAGGGGTACGTAAGAAGGGCACCAAACTCCATTTTAATGATATGAAAGAAGGTATCTCAAAAAAGACAATCTGAAGACTAAATCACATCAAGATGAAAAATGGAGTGGAAGATAATTACAGATAGAGGAAAGAGCGTGGAGAAGGCTTGCAGGCAAGGAGGGTTTAGCATACTAGTGTAATTGACCAGGTGAGTCAGTATGGCTAGGCTGGAGGATGTAAGTGGGGGTGTGTGGAGACATGAAGCCGGAGACAAAAAAAAGGGGGGGATCTTAAGTACCAGGCTGAACAATATTACCTTACCCTTAGTGCTGTGGGGAGCCATTGAAGGGTTTTAAGCGGTAGAGTAGTTTTATCATATTTGTATTTTAGAAAGCCCAGTTGCTTGGATTGGAAGGAGCCATGGTTAGACCATGTTTGAAAGTTTGTTGCTATGAACCAGTGGTAATTTTGCCCTCTAAGGTATATCTGGTAATATTTGGAGACATTTTTGAGTGTCATAACTGGTCTTGGGGGTCATGGCATGCTATTAGCTTTTAGTGGCTAGTGGCTTGTTTTCTACGTTTTTTTTTTTTTTTTTTTTTTTTTTTTTTTTTTGG